>NC_068454.1:82141563-82222654 GCF_023373465.1 Oncorhynchus keta
CTCTAACATTAGATGGTGGCCATCACCTGCTGATTCCTGTCTCTAACATTAGATGGTGGCCATCACCTGCTGATTCCTGTCTCTAACATTAGATGGTGGCCATCACCTGCTGATTCCTGTCTCTAACATTAGATGGTGGCCATCACCTGCTGATTCCTGTCTCTAACATTAGATGGTGGCCATCACCTGCTGATTCCTGTCTCTAACATTAGATGGTGGCCATCACCTGCTGATTCCTGTCTCTAACATTAGATGGTGGCCATCACCTGCTGATTCCTGTCTCTAACATTAGATGGTGGCCATCACCTGCTGATTTCTGTCTCTAACATTAGATGGTGGCCATCACCTGCTGATTCCTGTCTCTAACATTAGATGGTGGCCATCACCTGCTGATTCCTGTCTCTAACATTAGATGGTGGCCATCACCTCATTCCTGTCTCTAGCATTAGATGGTGGCCATCACCTGCTGATTCCTGTCTCTAACATTAGATGGTGGCCATCACCTGCTGATTCCTGTCTCTAACATTAGATGGTGGCCATCACCTGCTGATTCCTGTCTCTAACATTAGATGGTGGCCATCACCTGCTGATTCCTGTCTCTAACATTAGATGGTGGCCATCACCTGCTGATTCCTGTCTCTAACATTAGATGGTGGCCATCACCTGCTGATTCCTGTCTCTAACATTAGATGGTGGCCATCACCTGCTGATTCCTGTCTCTAACATTAGATGGTGGCCATCACCTGCTGATTCCTGTCTCTAACATTAGATGGTGGCCATCACCTACTGATTCCTGTCTCTAACATTAGATGGTGGCCATCACCTGCTGATTCCTGTCTCTAACATTAGATGGTGGCCATCACCTGCTGATTCCTGTCTCTAACATTAGATGGTGGCCATCACCTGCTGATTCCTGTCTCTAACATTAGATGGTGGCCATCACCTGCTGATTCCTGTCTCTAACATTAGATGGTGGCCATCACCTGCTGATTCCTGTCTCTAACATTAGATGGTGGCCATCACCTGCTGATTCCTGTCTCTAACATTAGATGGTGGCCATCACCTGCTGATTCCTGTCTCTAACATTAGATGGTGGCCATCACCTGCTGATTCCTGTCTCTAACATTAGATGGTGGCCATCACCTGCTGATTCCTGTCTCTAACATTAGATGGTGGCCATCACCTGCTGATTCCTGTCTCTAACATTAGATGGTGGCCATCACCTGCTGATTCCTGTCTCTAACATTAGATGGTGGCCATCACCTGTCTCTAACATTAGATGGTGGCCATCACCTGCTGATTCCTGTCTCTAACATTAGATGGTGGCCATCACCTGCTGATTCCTGTCTCTAACATTAGATGGTGGCCATCACCTGCTGATTCCTGTCTCTAAGCATTAGATGGTGGCCATCACCTGCTGATTCCTGTCTCTAACATTAGATGGTGGCCATCACCTGCTGATTCCTGTCTCTAACATTAGATGGTGGCCATCACCTGCTGATTCCTGTCTCTAGCATTAGATGGTGGCCATCACCTGCTGATTCCTGTCTCTAACATTAGATGGTGGCCATCACCTGCTGATTCCTGTCTCTAACATTAGATGGTGGCCATCACCTGCTGATTCCTGTCTCTAACATTAGATGGTGGCCATCACCTGCTGATTCCTGTCTCTAACATTAGATGGTGGCCATCACCTGCTGATTCCTGTCTCTAACATTAGATGGTGGCCATCACCTACTGATTTCTGTCTCTAACATTAGATGGTGGCCATCACCTGTTGAGTCCTATCTCTAACATTAGATGGTGGCCATCACCTGCTGATTCCTGTCTCTAACATTAGATGGTGGCCATCACCTGCTGATTCCTGTCTCTAACATTAGATGGTGGCCATCACCTGCTGATTCCTGTCTCTAACATTAGATGGTGGCCATCACCTGCTGATTCCTGTCTCTAACATTAGATGGTGGCCATCACCTGCTGATTCCTGTCTCTAACATTAGATGGTGGCCATCACCTGCTGATTCCTGTCTCTAACATTAGATTCTGATTCCTGTCTCTAACATTAGATGGTGGCCATCACCTGCTGATTCCTGTCTCTAACATTAGATGGTGGCCATCACCTGCTGATTCCTGTCTCTAACATTAGATGGTGGCCATCACCTGCTGATTCCTGTCTCTAACATTAGATGGTGGCCATCACCTGCTGATTCCTGTCTCTAACATTAGATGGTGGCCATCACCTGCTGATTCCTGTCTCTAACATTAGATGGTGGCCATCACCTGCTGATTCCTGTCTCTAACATTAGATGGTGGCCATCACCTGCTGATTCCTGTCTCTAACATTAGATGGTGGCCATCACCTGCTGATTCCTGTCTCTAACATTAGATGGTGGCCATCACCTGCTGATTCCTGTCTCTAACATTAGATGGGTGGCCATCACCTGCTGATTCCTGTCTCTAACATTAGATGGTGGCCATCACCTGCTGATTCCTGTCTGGCCTAACATTAGATGGTGGCCATCACCTGCTGATTCCTGTCTCTAACATTAGATGGTGGCCATCACCTGCTGATTCCTGTCTCTAGCATTAGATGGTGGCCATCACCTGCTGATTCCTGTCTCTAACATTAGATGGTGGCCATCACCTGCTGATTCCTGTCTCTAGCATTAGATGGTGGCCATCACCTGCTGATTCCTGTCTCTAACATTAGATGGTGGCCATCACCTGCTGATTCCTGTCTCTAACATTAGATGGTGGCCATCACCTGCTGATTCCTGTCTCTAACATTAGATGGTGGCCATCACCTGCTGATTCCTGTCTCTAACATTAGATGGTGGCCATCACCTGCTGATTCCTGTCTCTAACATTAGATGGTGGCCATCACCTGCTGATTCCTGTCTCTAACATTAGATGGTGGCCATCACCTACTGATTTCTGTCTCTAACATTAGATGGTGGCCATCACCTGTTGAGTCCTATCTCTAACATTAGATGGTGGCCATCACCACTGATTCCTGTCTCTAACATTAGATGGTGGCCATCACCTGATTCCTGTCTCTAACATTAGATGGTGGCCATCACCTGCTGATTCCTGTCTCTAACATTAGATGGTGGCCATCACCTGCTGATTCCTGTCTCTAACATTAGATGGTGGCCATCACCTGCTGATTCCTGTCTCTAACATTAGATGGTGGCCATCACCTGCTGATTCCTGTCTCTAACATTAGATGGTGGCCATCATTCCTGTCTCTAACATTAGATGGTGCCATTCCTGATTCCTGTCTCTAACATTAGATGGTGGCCATCACCTGCTGATTCCTGTCTCTAACATTAGATGGTGGCCATCACCTGCTGATTCCTGTCTCTAACATTAGATGGTGGCCATCACCTGCTGATTCCTGTCTCTAACATTAGATGGCCATCACCTGCTGGTCTCTAACCATCACCTGCTGATTCCTGTCTCTAACATTAGATGGTGGCCATCACCTGCTGATTCCTGTCTCTAACATTAGATGGTGGCCATCACCTGCTGATTCCTGTCTCTAACATTAGATGGTGGCCATCACTAACTGCTGATTCCTGTCTCTAACATTAGATGGTGGCCATCACCTGCTGATTCCTGTCTCTAACATTAGATGGTGGCCATCACCTGCTGATTCCTGTCTCTAACATTAGATGGTGGCCATCACCTGCTGATTCCTGTCTCTAACATTAGATGGTGGCCATCACCTGCTGATTCCTGTCTCTAACATTAGATGGTGGCCATCACCTGCTGATTCCTGTCTCTAACATTAGATGGTGGCCATCACCTGCTGATTCCTGTCTCTAACATTAGATGGTGGCCATCACCTACTGATTTCTGTCTCTAACATTAGATGGTGGCCATCACCTGCTGATTCCTGTCTCTAACATTAGATGGTGGCCATCACCTGCTGATTCCTGTCTCTAACATTAGATGGTGGCCATCACCTGCTGATTCCTGTCTCTAACATTAGATGGTGGCCATCACCTGCTGATTCCTGTCTCTAACATTAGATGGTGGCCATCACCTGCTGATTCCTGTCTCTAGCATTAGATGGTGGCCATCACCTGCTGATTCCTGTCTCTAACATTAGATGGTGGCCATCACCTGCTGATTCCTGTCTCTAACATTAGATGGTGGCCATCACCTGCTGATTCCTGTCTCTAACATTAGATGGTGGCCATCACCTGCTGATTCCTGTCTCTAACATTAGATGGTGGCCATCACCTGCTGATTCCTGTCTCTAACATTAGATGGTGGCCATCACCTGCATTGATTCCTGTCTCTAACATTAGATGGTGGCCATCACCTGCTGATTCCTGTCTCTAACATTAGATGGTGGCCATCACCTGCTGATTCCTGTCTCTAACATTAGATGGTGGCCATCACCTACTGATTCCTGTCTCTAACATTAGATGGTGGCCATCACCTGCTGATTCCTGTCTCTAACATTAGATGGTGGCCATCACCTGCTGATTCCTGTCTCTAACATTAGATGGTGGCCATCACCTGCTGATTCCTGTCTCTAACATTAGATGGTGGCCATCACCTGCTGATTCCTGTCTCTAACATTAGATGGTGGCCATCACCTGCTGATTCCTGTCTCTAACATTAGATGGTGGCCATCTGCTGATTCCTGTCTCTAACATTAGATGGTGGCCATCACCTGCTGATTCCTGTCTCTAACATTAGATGGTGGCCATCACATTAGATGGTGGCCATCACCTGCTGATTCCTGCTGATTCCTGTCTCTAACATTAGATGGTGGCCATCACCTGCTGATTCCTGTCTCTAACATTAGATGGTGGCCATCACCTGCTGATTCCTGTCTCTAACATTAGATGGTGGCCATCACCTGCTGATTCCTGTCTCTAACATTAGATGGTGGCCATCACCTGCTGATTCCTGTCTCTAACATTAGATGGTGGCCATCACCTGCTGATTCCTGTCTCTAACATTAGATGGTGGCCATCACCTACTGATTTCCTGTCTCTAACATTAGATGGTGGCCATCACCTGCTGATTCCTGTCTCTAACATTAGATGGTGGCCATCACCTGCTGATTCCTGTCTCTAACATTAGATGGTGGCCATCACCTGCTGATTCCTGTCTCTAACATTAGATGGTGGCCATCACCTGCTGATTCCTGTCTCTAACATTAGATGGTGGCCATCACCTGCTGATTCCTGTCTCTAACATTAGATGGTGGCCATCACCTGCTGATTCCTGTCTCTAACATTAGATGGTGGCCATCATCACCTGCTGATTCCTGTCTCTAACATTAGATGGTGGCCATCACCTGCTGATTCCTGTCTCTAACATTAGATGGTGGCCATCACCTGCTGATTCCTGTCTCTAACATTAGATGGTGGCCATCACCTGCTGATTCCTGTCTCTAACATTAGATGGTGGCCATCACCTGCTGATTCCTGTCTCTAACATTAGATGGTGGCCATCACCTGCTGATTCCTGTCTCTAACATTAGATGGTGGCCATCACCTACTGATTTCTGTCTCTAACATTAGATGGTGGCCATCACCTGCTGATTCCTGTCTCTAACATTAGATGGTGGCCATCACCTGCTGATTCCTGTCTCTAACATTAGATGGTGGCCATCACCTACTGATTTCTGTCTCTAACATTAGACAGTAGTCGGGAAATTAGCAGATGTGGTGAATGTTGTGCAAACGTTAGGAAAATGTTGTGTAAATGTTGTTAGGAAAATGTTGTGTACATGTTGTGTGTTTAATGTTGTGTACATGTTGTGTGTTTGATGTTGTGTAAAGATTGTGTGGTTAATGGCGTGTTTGTTGTTGTATAATGTTGTACAACCTTGTGTATAATGTTGTGTGGCTGTTGTGTGTATAATATTGTGTGGATGTTATGGGGACAATGTTGTGTAGAAGTTGTACAAATGTTTTCTGGCTGTTTACCTTTGACTGTCAGAGCTCTGGAATCACTGAAGTGCAGGATAAACATAAATTGTGTGTGTGTGTGTGCGTGTGTGTGTGCGTCTGTGTGTGCGTGCGTGCATGTGTGCGTGTGCATGTGTGACGTGGGATGTTGACAGGCTGCGTCTGGGTGCTGAGCTTTGTAGCAGACGCAGAGCCCACGGCATAAAGCCACACACACACACACACACAGCCCCTGGCCTGCAGCCACCAGACGCTGCTTTCATTAATTACTAAATAAAAACAAATTGTGAAACTAATTGAAAAGAGGGATAATTCATTTCCACCTACCACAGGCCTCATTCAATTATCTCTATGTACCTTCTGTCCCTTTTATTTCTCTGTCTCTTTCTTTTCTTTCTCCCGTCTCTACTTCTCTCTCTCCTTTTCCATCAAACTAAATGAAACCCACCAGAAAGACCACGTTTTAAAGATGACAGGATGAAATGGGATGGACATTAAATCTTGTATTGGGATGACAAATATTTCATTTTACACGCACATACAAGAAGTGAAATAAGCCCTATGACTAAAAGCAGGCTCCTGAACGATGACATAAGGTACTGAGATGAGTGTGTGTGTGTGGGATGTGTTATATATGACATGAGATAACTGTTATAAGAGACCGAACGGAAACTGTAGAGGAAGTAAATGTATAATACTGGAGGAATGAATTCTTAACAAACCACATGTATTTTTATTGCTCTAAAACATTATTAGTTACAGACTTTTCATTTCAACTTTATTTAAACCAGGAAGTTCCATTAAACTTTTTCAAGGGAGAAGTTTGAACAGTTACTGTACTGATGCTCAGTGTTACGATATGGATGTGATCCCTCCTCCATGGAGAACCTAGCTGTGGGATTGGGTGAATGATCTAGCTCTCTGGGTTTAGGTGAATATGTTGTTATCCAATTGTCTTCCTACAGTCCTGTTTCTCTCTCTCTCTCTCTCTCTCTCTTTCTCTCTTTCTCTACCTGGTTGAAGGGTCTCCCAGCTCATCAGAGAGACTAAGGAAAAGAGAGAGAGATAAAGAGAGAGAGAGAGAAAGAGAGAGAGAGAGAGAGAGAGAGAGAGAGAGAGAGAGAGAGAGAGAGAGAGAGAGAGAGAGAGAGAGAGAGAGAGAGAGAGAGAGAGAGAGAGAGAGAGAGAGAGAGAGAGAAAGAGAGAGAGATAAAGAGAGAGAGAAAGAGAGAGAGAGAAGAGTATTTCTCTTTCTATCTGTATCTCTCTCTCTCTCTCTGTCTAACTCTCTCTCCATCTCACTCTCTCTCGCTCTCCCTCTCCCTCGCTCGCTATCTCTCTCTCTCTCTCTCTCTCTCTCTCTCTCTCTCTCTCTCTTTATCTCTCTCTCTTTATCTCTCTCTCTCTATCTCTCTCTCTCATGAGATGGACTTTTAGCAGCCACTGTATTTTTATCGCACCCCGTCGTCATGACACACACACAACCTTTCTGCCCTGCTGGTTGCCTGGGGAGACGACCCTCACAGGCGCCGTGGCAACTCCTCAGACGATTTAGAGAGCACTCAATGAACAACAGAATGAGAGAGAGAAAGAGAGAGAGAGAGAGAGAGAGAGAGAGAGAGAGAGAGAGAGAGAGAGAGAGAGAGAGAGAGAGAGAGAGAGAGAGAGAGAGAGAGAGAGAGAGAGAGAGAGAGAGAGAGAGAGAGAGAGAGAGAGAGAGGAGAATAGCATGAGAGATGCTCATGGGGGTGTCATCAGGTGAGTGTGAGGTGGTGTTTCAGGTGGTCTTACCTTGAAGAAGCCTTTGCAGCCCTCGCAGGTGCGTACGCCGTAGTGCTGGCAGGCAGCGTTGTCGCCACACACGGCACAGGTGCCCTCTCCTGGGGGGCCGCGATGGGGGGGGGAGGGCAGGCGGTCCCCCAGCAGAGGGTTACAGGACCCCAGTGCCAGAGAACGGAAGGCCAGTCCTCCCGGGCCCCCCGGACCCCCAACCCCGCGGTGCAGGTGGTACAGGTGCTGTTCCAGGGGTGGGCCGTGGGGGTGAGGGGGCACAGACGAGGACGAGGAAGAGGATGAGGAAGAGCGAGGCAGCCCCCCTCCTAGCCCCTCGTACCCCCCACTGTGTGGAGGGGAGTGCTGGTAGAAGTGGGGGAAGCGAGCGGACTTGAGGGGGCCATGGGAGGGGGGCTGCAGGGAGAGGTGGGGGGAGTCATCCCAGAGGAAGGAGGAGCCAGGCTGGGGGGCGAGAGAGGGGGTGGTGGGGGTGGACGGAGGAGACTGTTTAAAGTACATGGAGGAGGTGGGCATGGTATCAGATTGTGGGTAGGACTCCTCCTCCTTCTTGATAAGCGGCCTATGGGAGGGCATCTGGTATAGGCAGGAGGACTTGGGCTCGTAGCTCCCCTCAACAAACACGTTGAAGCTGGGCAGAGAGGTGGTGGCAGCCGCCGAGATCTCACCTCCCCCCAAGTCCAACTTGGTATAGTCCGGGGTCATGAGGTCAGAGCTGTAGCTGTCCCCCTGGTAACCAAAGGACTGGGCGGAGTAGGACGAGCCTGGAGGGGCGGGTCCATACTGTGCCTGCACACATGGCATGTCTACAGAGAAGGATGGGAGGAGAGAGAGAGAGAGAGAGAGAGAGAGAGAGAGAGAGAGAGAGAGAGAGAGAGAGAGAGAGAGAGAGAGAGAGAGAGAGAGAAAAAGAAAGAAAGAAAGAAAGAAAGAAAGAAAGAAAGAAAGAAAGAAAGAAAGAGAAAGAAAGAAAGAAAGATAATCAGGTTGTTGTGTTATATACAGAATTTAAACATCAACATTATAGTGATAGTGAGAGTGTAAGCTTGTGTGTGAGAATGTTGGGGGGGTGATGGTCACAGTTTGGTGCTGAAACCCACAAAACAGCAGGATCTCCTCCCTATTTATGATGTTGATTATTTATGCAGTTAACAGATGTACATAATGCAATAGTATGAAACATGTGAGGAAGATGTTAGTGTGTTGTTAGTGTAATTCCCTTAATATGACACTCATTAGCCAATTAGTCAAGCAAATAAAAACATGTTAGCCAATTGGTGAAGCAGATAAAAACACATTAGCCAATCGGTGAAGCTAAGCTCAGCGGTTATTGTTCACTCGGCAGGAAACGGAAGAAAATGTTTTGGAATGTACCTTAACTTGTCTGATAACAACTGTCTTTTTAAAAATAATTTCAAAACTTTTTCTTACGTTTTCTCGAACTGAATGAGCCCCAGATTGAATCCCCATCCACTTTGCATTCAACACACCTGGTCATAATCACCCACAGCCATACATGTGTGTGTGTGTGTGTGTGTGTGTGTGTGTGTGTGTGTGTGTGTGTGTGTGTGTGTGTGTGTGTGTGTGTGTGTGTGTGTGTGTGTGTGTGTGTGTGTGTGTGTGTGTGTGTGTGTGTGTGTGTGTGTGTGTGTGTGTGTGTGTGTGTGTGTGTGTGTGTGTGTGCGTGCGTGCGTGTGTGTGTGTCTTTTGCCTTAGTTTATCTATCGTTTGGGGACTGAATGAGGCCTGTATCATTAAATGTTAATGGACCCCTCATGGTGCTGGACCCTTACTAACTCTGGCCTCTAAAACAACCAGCCACACACATGTTCTGTCACATACTGCCATGACAAGCTCAAAGATAGGATGGGGAACTGTGAGTGTGCGCGCGTGTGTGTACACAATGAATCAAGGGAGAGGTTAATTATCATAACGACCTCCGTCTTAGACTGGGGATCACACACACAGCCCACAATGTAACCACAAATTAATAATATGAATAATAATAATAACAACAATAATTGTTAAGATTTGTATAATAATCATAATAATAATAATATATACAGTTGAAGTCAGAAGTTTACATACCTTAGCCAAATACATTTAAAATCAGTTTTTCACAATTCCTGACATTTTAATCCTAGTAAAAATTCCCTGTCTAGGTCAGTTAGAATCACCACCTTATTTTAAGAATGTGTAATGTCAGAATAATAGTAGAGAGAATGATTTATTTCAGCTTTTATTTCTTTCATCACATTCCCAATGGGTCAGAAGTTTACATACACTCAATTAGTATTTGGTAGCATTGCCTTTAAATTGTTTATCTTGGGTCAAATGTTTCGGGTCGCCCATTCATTCCTGACAGAACTGGTGTAACTGAGTCAGGTTTGTAGGCCCCCTTGCTCACACACGCTTTTTCAGTTCTGCCTACACATTTTCTATGGGATTGAGGTCAGGGCTTTGTGATGGCCACTCCAATACCTTGACTTTGTTGTCCTTAGGTCATTTTGCCACAACTTTGGAAGTATGCTTGGGGTCATTGTCCATTTGGAAGACCCATTTGTGACCAAGCTTAAACTTCCTGACTGATGTCTTGAGATGTTGCTTCAATATATCCACATCATTTTTCTACCTCATGATGCCATCTATTTTGTGAAGTGCACCAGTCCCTCCTGCAGCAAAGCATCCCCACAACATGATGCTGCCCCCCTTCACAGTTGGGATGGTGTCTTCAGCTTGCAAGCCCCCCCCCCCTTTTTCCTCCAAACATAACGACGGTCATTATGGCCAAACAGTTATATTTCTGTTTCATCAGACCAGAGGACATTTCTCCAAAAAGTATGATCTTTGTCCCCATGTGTAGTTGCAAACCGTAGTCTGGCTTTTTTATGGCGGATTTGGAGCAGTGGCTTCTTCCTTGCTGAGCGGCCTTTCAGGTTATGTTGATATAGGACTCGTTTTACTGTGGATATAGATACTTTTGTACCTGTTTCCTCCAGCATCTTCACAAGGTCCTTTGCTGTTGTTCTGGGATTGATTTGCACTTTTCGCACCAAAGTACGTTCATCTCTAGGAGACAGAACACGTCTCCTTCCTGAGAAGTATGATGGCTGCGTGGTCCCATGGTGTTTATAATTGCGTAATATTGTTTGTACAGATGAACATAGTACCTTCAGGAGTTTGAAAATTGCTCCCAAGGATGAACCAGACTTGTGGAGGTCTACAAATGTTTTTATGAGGGCTGATATCTTTTGATTTTCCCATGATGTCAAGCAGAGGCACAGAGTTTGAAGGTAGGCCTTGAAATACATCCACAGGTACACCTCCAATTGACTCAAATTATGTAATTAGCCTATCAGAAGCTTCTAAAGCCATACCATCATTTTCTGGAATTTTCCAAGCTGTTTAAAGGCACAGTCAACTTAGTGTATGTAAATAAGTGAAATAATCTGTCTGTAAACAATTGTTGGAAAAATTACTTGTGTCATGCACAAAGTAGATGTCCTAACTGACTTGCCAAAACTGTAATTTGTTAACAAGAAATGTGTGGAGTGGTTGAAAAACGAGTTTTAATGACTCCAACATAAATGAATGTGAACTTCCGTCTTCAACTGTAGTTATCTATTGTTGATCAATATTAAAAACCTGCTTTTGATGGCGAGAAAAACATCTCAAGACATTTTCCACCTCTTTAGAGAGGCCAAGGTGAGCCTGGGCTCTAATGTATTAGCCTACCTGTGTGTGTGTGTGTGTGTGTGTGTGTGTGTGTGTGTGTGTGTGTGTGTGTGTGTGTGTGTGTGTGTGTGTGTGTGTGTGTGTGTGTGTGTGTGTGTGTGTGTGTGTGTGTGTGTGTGTGTGTGTGTGTGTGTGTGTGTGCGCCTGCGTGTGTCGTAAGTGCCCAGGGTTTGTGGTGTTTGCTCTTCGCTCTCGAGAAGGGAACTGTCAACAGCGCGCGGTTCCCATTGACGCTCTGCGCGCGCTGTGCCGTAATCGTCTTGTTCCCACGCGTCATATTTATTTAGTAAAATATGTGACTTATCAAGCCTACTACCATCATTTTTCCTGCACGCCTCCTTTCCTTTGCGGACTCTTAACAACTGTGTACATTTGCCCTACGCACACGGCGCAGGCACAAAC
Organism: Oncorhynchus keta; assembly: GCF_023373465.1. NCBI lineage: Eukaryota > Metazoa > Chordata > Actinopteri > Salmoniformes > Salmonidae > Oncorhynchus > Oncorhynchus keta. The sequence continues at coordinate 82,153,428 of NC_068454.1, forward strand.
GTAACTAAATGACATATTTATTAAGTCCATTTTGACCAGTGAACACAATATAACTGTACATTTTGGCTACGTGACTTTACATGTGGGCTCGAAGCCCTGGCATGACTCACACCTTACAGCGGGAGACACCTATATTAGAGACAGAGATACAGATGTCACCATGGGTGAGCCGCAGGGCTAAAGTGTAACCACGGGGACGCGCGAGAGACACGAGGTCAGGGGGGAGTTTGGAGGTCTGACTCAAACCTTCTCAGAGTGCGCGAGTTCCATCCGTCTGGAAAGGAGTGGGCGAACACGGCTGCACTCGAGCAACCGCCAGAGTTTTCTTTTATTTTTCGATGACGGCCTCGCGAGTGACCCAGGCAGTTGCACTACCCACGCGGAAACAGGCCTACAGGTGTACAGAGATGAAGGGGATTTGTAACTGCCTGTGTCTTCAAGGGGAGAAAAGGAAGAGAGAGAGAGATGTTTCCTGGGTCTGTCCAACAGTGGGGGAGGAGGGCTGATGTGTTTAATTCCAATTGAAACGCTTCCTTATAAGACTACTCCACCTACCTTGCCTGAAGTCAAACGCATACATGCACGCATGGACACACACCCATTCACACACATAGTGATGATATAAACACAACCTAACTGATGTGTGTACCTTATCCTCACCGTGCCCCTATGCACATACATCTACTTCTGAGTAAACACACACACACACACACACACACACACACACACACACACACACACACACACACACACACACACACACACACACACACACACACACACACACACACACACACACACACACACACACACACACACACACACATATTCAGACAATGCAGTGTCATGTTAAAACCAAGCCAGAAGCACTCTAATGACACCAGATTATATCCCAAAAACCGAAAACACCCTTTTCATTCAAACACCACGACCTCCACCTGACAGCAAGTTTGTGCGTGTGTGAGTGTGTATGTGTCAGTGGAGAATGTGTGTGTATGCTTGTGTGTACAACATGCATGAGTATTTGAGTGCATGCATGTGTGAGTGTGTGCTTAAGCTACATGTGTGTTAAACAGTGAGGGTTCAGGACAGACAAGCCAGGCAGATAAATGCTACCAGCTCTCAGAATCTCAGGACAGAATTAGACGTTGATCCACATACTGGAACGTCAAATTTCGAAGTTGTTCCAAACTTCAAATTTCGTGTGTTTAAGGTTAAGATTAGACAATAACTCCGAAATGTTCAATTTATGGTAAAGTTCAGACATGAACTTCGAATGGTTAAGGTTTGGGATAGGCTTAAAACAAACATATCACAAACAACTTCCAGGTCATCTCCCCACTTGCACAGACATGGATGGAAGTTGAATACTGAATTGTATAACTGGTGACCTGGCTGGATAAGCGTGTGTGTGTGCACGTGTACGTGTGTGGTATGACGATCAGAGAGAAGCAGTCTCTAACCTCGAGGTGTGCATTTCAACTGGACACAATGCATCCGTTCCAAAAACTGAGCGTGCTTGTTCATTGTCAGAATGCCATAGATCTAACAAACAAGACATGAAGTGCATAAGTAAATACATAATACATTCTATCGATCAAGGAAACATTCAGAAGTTGTAAAAATTGTTTTTATTATATATATATATATATATTTTAAAGTTTTAATGGACACTCATATGGGCAGACTTGATAATTCTACCTAAATATTACAGTCAAAACACACGCAGATTGAAACAGATTGACAGCAGACAGCGATAAAACATTCGGTCTAAATCTTATTTTGTGTGTTGGTTTTTGTACCAGTATGTAAACTTGATCTAAATACAGGTATGATGCAGAAACCCAGAACGGGTTTTTGTCCTAGAGGCTGTGGTCGCCTCTAACCGCAGGCTCGAGGGCCCCATGTGTCCCTATACCGGCGGGACAGACTACCTTTATCACCTTAATCTATCAGGAGAAAATACATGTGCTTTTAAATTAGGCTACTTTATTTTGGTCTCGAAGGTTTAAGACGTTTAACCTCACTAAGTTCATTAAGCAGATCGATATCTACAGATTTGACTAATTCGATTTTTTTGGTCCTGCTTTTAAAGTCGGTGTGTCTAGTTTCAGAAGACTATTTCCGTCCCAATATCTACAGATGGAAATGTCAACTCGCGCGCACTCACTGACACAACACGCGTAGAATTATAAATCAGAACTGACTTGGAATATATTAAATTACAATTTAGACCATTCAATATCGGTTAAATTAAAATAATAAATTATGTTGGTGGTCTAAACTATATGGTTTGTTATATAAACATTTCTAAATATATAGGCCTAATATTGTACTTAATAAAATAAACGCACTATAGACCTAGCGTGAGACACGGCTGACTGAATGAAGAAACACATGGCAGAATAATAGTTTGAAATCTACACGTGCATTTGAAACAGGTTTTAAAAGCACCAACTCAGGACAGGTGCGACGACGACCCGGGCCTGTTCCCGGTGTTTTTCAGTACCTGGTGTGAAAGCCTCGCGCTGAATTGTGTTCTGTGTGGGGGGCTGGGGACTGATGCGACTGTGGTGGGGGACCGGGAGCGGGGAGTACTCGAAGGGACTGTCCGGTACCCGGGACTCTGAGCTCGGCTGGGCGCGATCTTCCGAATCCGGGTCTGGAGGAAAGAAACACCGGGTCACAACCAGAGACATGGGAACTCCCAAAGCACACCGAAACGGATGACATAGTTTACTGCACAAATACAATACATTCAGAAAGAGCGGAATAAAGTCGCACAGAATATAGCCTACACAGATTACCCGGATGGAACAAAACGCACAGAAATTAACAGAAAACCAGCAGGTGTAGAGGTGTGATACAGAATTAAAGGTCAGATCTAGAAAGAGAGATCCACAGACATGCGACAGAAGATTGGAGGAATATACATTATTATAAGTACAATTATAATTTAGCAATAAGAAAATCTGCAAGCATCCCATAGCGCTCATTGAATGAATACTTGAATACCAAATACAGAAGTGAACAGATATTATCTATAACCTCTCTATATAATTTAGCCTACAACTCAGAAATAGAGCAATCATTTTGAATTCCAATTTTAACTCTTATAAAAGTAAAATATTGAAGATAGATGAGAATAGACTAAAATAATAAAGACTAATAGAAAAACTAGAATCACTTCACCTGCGAGCAGCCTAAAAATAATATCTAAATCTAACAATTATCTATATCGTGAAATATATGAATCTATTCAATTATCATATTAAAACTTTTTCAAACAAACAATAATATTAAATGAAACTAGTTATTTGCAATTCATAAAACAAGTGTCTTCAAAAGAGCATGGCTATCATTTTGTTAAAATTGCCAGTGGTTCTTTCCCGCACTAGTCTGAGGCTCATGAACTACAGGTCTCAGGGTTCAAAGGGGTTCGTTATTGGAAAGAGAAAATAGGTTACAATATCCACCTGAGTAAGTTATGAATCTCAGAACCGAAACCTCTCCGCTCCCAGTGCGTCTTGCTGCCAGCCAGAGCACAGCTCACCGCAGACAAGAGATTTCACAGCGCCGAGCGCCCCCTCTCTGCAGCACTCACCTACAAACACGGACCCATACCCGGACTAATTCTCTCCACTATACCGGGGACCAGTCCTCCCTCTCCGGACTCATTCCTTGAACCGTCCCGGTCGGGAGACATGCAGTCTGTTTGGAGATCACTGAACAGTTGAATAGTTTGGATAGGTTCTTAACATTATCACGTTTCCAATAGGTCTGCGGGCTGAAAAAAATCTGAAACTATAGCCTAGGGATCTAACACGTTTTTTGCTGTTGCTTTGTCTGACATGTTTCTATGCCTATTATTCACTCAATGTCTGGAGAATGAGTTAGGCTCAATTATAACATGAACCTCACCAGGATACAGACAGTCGCTTCTCTCAGTCTCTCACATTCTCAATCTCTACCACACCAGAATGCTTGGCTAATCAGGAGAGGAAATGTCATATTCTGTCTCAATTGTTTATACTTCATAGACGTGGAGGTCATTGTATTCAATTACATGATTTGTTGTTTGTTTTGTAATTCAGTGTGCTGTGGTAATAGATCTTATTGAATCGGTGTCAGACCGAAATAAAGCAAATAGCCTGTAACGCGTTTGAGAGCAAAAAGGCTATATGCATTTTACGCTTTTTAAAATAGCCCATTTTTTTTAAACAAAAAAGTGTTAACCTTTATTTATTTTTCAAGGGAGACCTGGCCAAGAAGGCAGCAACAATCAATACATTATAGAATTTAGACATACAACAATACAATACAATTCAACAACATAATCCAGATTTTAAAAAGCATTTTACACTCCTCTGTAACAGTCTCCCATCAACATAAGAGATATGTAGACAAAAGGGCTACGAAAAAAGCTACAATTGCACTGGTCTGTGTGTGTCCATAATGTGAACACAGGGCAGAAGAGTCTCCCCTCTCTGTTTCTCTCTCGAGCCTGCCGGTGGGTGCTGGGCCGAGCGCCCCGGTATCCTAGAGAACAGCGAAAGAGCCGTGAAGCACGCGCCCCAAAGCGCCGGTATAGCCCCCCACGCCAATAAGCCAGTCAGCGTGAGGCTTCCAGCAAACACAGAGAGAAAAGAGAAGAGATAAAGGAGGGCTGGAGAAATATACAAGTACAGTAAATTAGCCCTGAGGAGCGAAGCTGTCAAAAAGCAAAAAGAAGAGACGGTGTGTGTGTGTGTGTGTGTGTGTGTGTGTGTGTGTGTGTGTGTGTGTGTGTGTGTGTGTGTGTGTGTGTGTGTGTGTGTGTGTGTGTGTGTGTGTGTGTGCATGCCTGTGTCTGTCTACACACCCAAAACCAATTTTAACCGCCGGAGAGAAACTCATACCACACATCTCTTTGTGAAAGATACAAATTCTGGCCTTCAAATAAATGATATGGACCAGAGACTGCTGTGTGAATAGGAGATGCAAAAGTTTAGGTGGATATATTTGAGAATCTGACTGATTCCTTAAATGTAAAAAAAAAAGTAGGGTATTGGTCTGGGGGTCCAACCTGGTCTCAGAGCATATAGTTTTATTCTGTAGTAAATCTGCGGCACTCCATTTAGTATGATATGTTACGTTGCAAATGGTAATAATTTCAGGATGTCCATCATTCATTTCTTATGATATGTTATGACTTGCAAGTGTCCTACAGTGTGTTACGAATTTGCAAAACATACAATAAGTTATGATTTTGCAAAATGTATGATATGTTACGAATTCCAATTTGTTGTGGCTAAAGTTAGCTAGGTGGCTAATGCTAACATTAGCTAGTTGGCTAGCGTTGGGTAGGCTAAGGGTTAGGGGTTAAGGTTAAGGTTAAGATTAGGAGTTAGGCTAAAGGGTTAAGGTTATGGGATGGGTTAGCTACAGGATTAATGTTAGATTTAGGGTTAGGAAAAGAGTTAGCTTAGTTGGCATATTTGCCAAAGATTTGCAAAGTAGCTAAAAAGTATTAAGTAGTAGGAAAGTTGCTAATTAGCTCAAATGCTAAAGTTGTCCATGATGAGATCGGAACACGCAACCTTTGGGTTGCTAGACATTTACATTATACCCCCACCCATCCACCCTGACCACCTTTAGTTTTTTCCTGAAGTAACCAACGGTCTTATGTAACTATACCAAACATAATGGGGCGGCAGGGTAGCCTAGTGGTTAGAGTGTTGGACTAGTAACTGGACGGTTGCAAGTTCAAACCCAAGTTCAAAGATCTGTCGTTCTGCCCCTGAACAGGCCATCATTGAAAATAAGAATTTGTTCCTAACTGACTTGCCTAGTTAAATAAAGGTTAAAAAGATATATATATAAACATGTCATACTAATTTGAGTGTCCTGGATGTAAATCTACTATGGTATGTCTAGTGTATGATACCAGACTGGGTGGTCAGACCAACCTTAAGCCTCACTTGGAGTCATGGACCTCCTTGCTCCAGGATGACATTTAGGTCAAGATCCATGTTCAATGGCAGTAACTCAACTACAGAAAGGGTCAAGGCTATAGATCAAACATTATTTAGGTCAATATTTGTTTCCCCTGATCATGTGAGCAATGACAGGCCTGTCTTATTCAGAAAAGCCACATGCTACACACAGACAGACATTTAGAGAGACAGTCAGAAATATAAACAGACAGACAGACAGACAGTGTGACAGAGGACATTTAAAGTTGGTCACCGGCTGTACTAGTGTTTATAAAACAATATGTTTTATTTTGTAGGTATATAAGCACACTGTTTGTTCTAAACTATGAGAAACCTACCTGTTGGGATAAATGATGTCAACATAAATCATTTGAAATTAAACTAAAGCTGCCTGCACGTTCTTCTGCAACTTGCAGTCATATTTATTTCAATAATATAAAATCGTCTCGTGAAAAACTCTCATATGTAAGATGTCTGTACTATCGGCCCAGGGCTAATATTCACCCAGCACACAGACCAACAAGCTCTCAGGGTTTTACCAATTCAACTATTCCCGTATAGCCGGGAATGAAAGGCGATGTATTAGTCTGACACGCTCACTCACACACGTACAGCAAACTATGTGTTTTGTTTTATAACTATTGCAAAGGCATCAAACATGATGTCCACATAAAGCTGAATTAATACACAATCATGTCCTTTATAACAGTGGAGATAATAAGAGCCTTGATGTCAGCCCTCCTCTACTCTCAGCCTGTCTGACTGTCTGTCTCTGTGTTCTTCACTCAGCTCCATTAGTGCCTAATACTGCCTATGTCTCCCACTTCATTGTCTGACTGAGAGGCATCCATTTCCATGACAACCACAAAGAATATGATACCTTCCTTCAGCAAATTAAATTCAAATTCTGTTCCATCTGCCCTCGGTGACACCAAACACACACACCGAGGCTCCCGAGCTCACGAGTTTGCCAAATCAACAGGTCATCATGCACGAGAAAGTTAAAGACAGCGCTCGTGTTTTAACAATATAACAAACCGATGTGCAGGGGAACCTACAACTAATTATGTTTCTCTATGAGACCAATAGTCTAGTAGCCTAATGTAATAATTCATTAAGTGGTCTTTAGAATATGAGAGAAAGTCATTTATTCCCAGAAGTATAGACAATAACTTACTTGTTTGCTGTAGCGGTTCCGTCTTTACATGTGTTATTAACCCAACATAAAGTCTCCTGTATAGATCCAGAATAATTACAAAAATTACCAAAGCTGCTGAAAAGTAACACGTATATTTGCAGAACTCGTTGAGGATGAAGCGACAGAAGAAAAAAAAGCTATTCTTTCTTTTTGTTTTTCCTTTAATTATTCTAAAGGAAAGTAGGCTAGAATATAGTCCGGTGTGTGTTTTAAAAGTGTGTGATCCTGTGTATGTGCCAGTGATGATGCGCGCAGATGTAAAGCCGTAGTGCGGGATTGTTTATGTGCGCGGTCTGAGGGAGAAAGTCTAATACAGCATTTATGTGAGTCTGCCTCCTCATAGAGCGCCTGGTATGCGCTACGTCAATGTGACGCCATGGGAGAGGTGACGTCACTCACTGTAGCGCTCCCTCGGCCCGGCCTCGCGGTACAGTACTAGACACATAAGCCCCGCACGCTGTGTGCCAGAAAAAGAGCGAGAGGGAGAGAGAGAGATGGATGGTTGAGTGAGTGAGAGCGAGTTGATCTTATGATTTCACGAATTAATAGTTTCAGAAATGCTCAGGCGAGGGCGAGCAAGTGTCTACTGTACAGGTTGTTTTTTCCATTACATTCTGGTAGTTGCACATTCATTTCCGGGATCTGGAACCGTTTTTTATTAACCATTTTCCACCATAATAGTTTACATATCATCTATTAATTTGTCATTTTTGTATTTTATTTTTTAAACCTTATTTTATCAGGTAAGATGACTGAGAACACATTCTCATTTACAACAAGGACCTGGGTAATAGTTACAGGGGAAGGAGGGAGGATGAATGAGCCAACTGTTCATAATAGTCTGTAAATAGGCTGCTCCATTATGTAAGCCTATCAAACTATTTCAGTTCTTTAAACCAGACCACCCTGTCACACAACATCATCAGCCACATATGTCAAGTGGGTATCATTTTTAAGAATAATATTTTTTCCTCTTATGAAGTGCAAATAACTGAGCATTAAACAAATGAAATCAGTAACCTAATGAACATCAGCATGCAAATGGAATTATGTTGTTTGATGTGACACATACTCAAGAGCTCATACAGAGCCCACTGATGATGAGAAGTTGGATGAGTACAGCAAACATAGGATACGCCTGTTTGCATTTCACTTCACACACAATGGAAACTTTGTTTTACCTATCCAATCCAGTCAGTGTTGACCTAATAGGAAAGACGGAGTGCTCCTGCAGGAACCACATCTCTGGAGGGGGGGGGGGGCAACAGAGTTTCTCAGATAATCCCCCAGGCCTGTTGATATATAGAGATATAGAGATAAATAGAGATAACTTGAACATGAACCCAAATACATCACTGGCCTAAAGGCTAAAGGAAGGTCTCCGTATTGACTGATTGCCCTCTCCCCTCCACATTCCACTTCTTCACCCCTCCAACTCTTCTCTCCACGTTCCACCTGTCCTCCTCTCCTCTCCTCCTCTCCTCCACATTACACCTTCACCTTGCTTCCTCACCTTTCTTCAACATGCCTTTTCCACCTGACCCCTCTACCTTTCCTCCTCACCACCTTACCTCCTCACCCCTCCACCTCTCCCCCACACTTTTCCATCTCCGTTCTCCAATTGCCTTTTCCATGGAATAGAACTGCCTCTACGTCGCGTTCTCTGTTCTGATATCTGTTTCATTATCCTCAAGTCTGTCAGGCTTTTAACAACCTGTGAAACAACAGCCTGTTAAAAACATGTCCAAGTTAACTTCAATACATGTTACACTGTGCTTACAGGAATAATTACACTGTAATAAGGGCGCAGTAATGTAATGCAATCTAATAATTTTATTGGCACTGATCATTTAATAAGACAATAGCCTACTGTACAAATACTGTATAATGATTTTGTGTGACCCTTCCCATGAAAGAGCCAGGTCTGTGTGTGTGTGTAGTGGTTATTCTAGATTAGTCTCGGCGCAGCCATCAAACTCAACAATAAATGAGGCAGCTGGAGCAACTGAGAACAGTAAATCAACGACAGCCAATCACTAGACGCGTATTTCTTGGCCACGTTCTGATCCTGGCCAATGATCAGCCCCCGGAGGCGGGGTCAGGGCTAAGACGCACTGAAGCGCGTGATTGACGCAAGCGCTGTAGCTAAATTTAGATGCTGGCGCTGCGGCTGTGTGAGATAGCAGAGGGCCCAATTCATTGTGCCGGGGCAAGACCGACTATTTTAGAGATGTGATTGTGATCCAGCCAAGCCAAATATAGTCGTGGACAGGTATTTTTAGCGGAAAGCGTGTCCCTGTGTCTACTTGGCAGAGGACAACCTGTCGATATCCCTGATCTGGCTACTACGGTACATGGGTACCTGGAAGCGATTGAGATATGTTGGCTAACTAAATTAGCAGTGTAGGAAACTAATGTTGGCGAGTTAATTAAGCCGGGGATAGTTTTACAGTCAGGTGACCGTCGGGATGAAAGAGAAAGTAGATGGTTTATCAGAGTCGTGCTGTGCGCAACTGGTGCGCATTAGTCAGTTCTCTCCAGTCCAGTTTACGGGTTTATATCCAAGCGGGAGGAGAGTTTTGAGAGACGGGGAATATCTCACTAGACCCGAGGCTAACCCTTTTCCGGCAGGTTTGTGAAAGTGAAGGCTTGTGAGTATCTGTAGCCTACAGCGCTAGTTAGCTTTCAGCTAACATAAACTAGGCTACGTATGAAGGCAAAATCCGTTGTATTGGGGATACAATTTATGTAAACCTCAAACGGAGTAAACTGGAATAACACGCAATTTAAGCAAGCTTCACACGTGGGCTAAAAACAACCGCAATTATTAACATGACGATGGAATAGAACTGCCCTCATTTGGCAAGGCATCGGAGCGCAGAGGTGGAGATCACAGGGGATCTCGGCTTGAAATCCCTCTAACACAAGTACCCGAGCGCGCGCTGGACCCAGTGAACCTGTGTGATCCGACGCGCGTGCGCGGGAATAGCCTGTTCGGGTTTGGACCTACACCGGCCAAACCCGAACGATGCAGGGCCAATTGTGCGCTGCCCTATGGAACTCTCAATCACGGCCGGATGTGATACAGCCTGGATTCTAACCAAGGTGTCTGTAATGACGCCTCAAGCACTGAGATGCAGTGCCTTAGATCGCTGCCCACTCGGGAGCCCCATATAAAAAGGATGTAATAGTTGACTATCTGTGAATGTATCTAATAATAACACATACTGTACCTACTGACTCACACACTGACTTGCTCCTCCAAAGCAACGTTTCCAATAAAGCATGCAGCATCAGATCCCTTGCTCTGAGACCATCTGCATGTTGCAGAATGAAGACAGAACATTGAGCTAAATAATTCCTGCATTTTAGACCAGCCATAGGTCTACACTTGTATGCCACAATTATAGTCTCAACACAGTCTCTAAACATGTGAAGGCAGTGTTTATTTTAGCCAAAACGTAGACCACATATTCATTATTTAGAAAAGGTCTAATCACAGCCATATAATATTATTGGAGATAGGCCTGGATTTATTAGTTTCATGTGCAATGCTCTGTAATGTTAATTATGACAAATTAATAGGAACCTTCTGTCAATTATGGATATAGGCCTATTTGGGAAACAGGTAGGCCTACACAGTCATTTCAGCGTGACTAAATCACAGCAGTAGAAGATCAGTAGGACTATTGATCTACTGTTGTGATTTAGACCTCCTCTTATTGATTAATTCATTAAATAATCAATAAGAGGTCTAAATGTGGGATATGTTTATTTCTGCCCCGCACACATTCTCACCCACACATGTACCCCTCACCCTGATCTGGGGTTTCCCTCTGTGGAGTTAACAGACCTATGTGTGTGTTTGTTTGGCCGCTGCATCTGCTGCTCTGACCTTATAGTTGTGACATATTAGCCCAGGTTTCCTTTCTGGTTGTAGACCTCATCCTGCCATATTAGCCCAGGTTTCCTTTCTGGTTGTAGACCTCATCCTGCCATATTAGCCTACTATCCTCTTCCAACAGACAAACGGAAGAGATTAGGATTATAGTCCAGCTTTGACGATAGGTTATAACTCTGCCTTCATGACAGATGTATGTGTGTATGTAGTCTCCAGCCTTGCCTTGGTAGTCTATGGTCTGGCAGTCTCCAGCCTTGCCTTGGTAGTCTATGGTCTGGTAGTCTCCAGCCTTGCCTTGGTAGTCTATGGTCTAGTAGTCAGCCTTGTCTTGGTAGTCTATGGTCTAGTAGTCAGCCTTGTCTTGGTAGTCTATGGTCTGGTAGTCTCCAGCCTTGCCTTAGTAGTCTATGGTCTGGTAGTCTCCAACCTTGCCTTAGTAGTCTATGGTCTGGTGGTCTCCAGCCTTGCCTTGGTAGTCTATGGTCTAGTAGTCAGCCTTGTCTTGGTAGTATATGGTCTAGTAGTCAGCCTTGTCTTGGTAGTCTATGGTCTAGTAGTCAGCCTTGTCTTGGTAGTCTATGGTCTGGTAGTCTCCAGCCTTGCCTTAGTAGTCTATGGTCTGGTAGTCTCCAACCTGGCCTTAGTAGTCTATGGTCTGGTGGTCAGCCTTGCCTTGGTAGTCTATGGTCTAGTAGTCAGCCTTGTCTTGGTAGTCTATGGTCTAGTAGTCAGCCTTGTCTTGGTAGTCTATGGTCTGGTAGTCTCCAGCCTTGCCTTAGTAGTCTATGGTCTGGTAGTCTCCAACCTGGCCTTAGTAGTCTATGGTCTGGTGGTCTCCAGCCTTGCCTTGGTAGTCTATGGTCTGGTAGTCTCCAGCCTTGCCTTGGTAGTCTATGGTCTGGCAGTCTCCAACCTTGCCTTGGTAGTCTATGGTCTTGTAGTCTCCAGCCTTGCTTTGGTAGTCTATGGTCTGGTGGTCTCCAGCCTTGCCTTGGTAGTCTATGGTCTGGTAGTTTCCAGCCTTGCCTTGGTAGTCTATGGTCTGGTAGTCAGCCTTGCATTGGTAGTCTATGGTCTGGTAGTCTCCAGCCTTGCCTTAGTAGTCTATGGTCTGGTAGTCTCCAACCTTGCCTTAGTAGTCTATGGTCTGGTGGTCTCCAGCCTTGCCTTGGTAGTCTATGGTCTGGTAGTCTCCAGCCTTGCCTTAGTAGTCTATGGTCTGGTAGTCTCCAACCTTGCCTTAGTAGTCTATGGTCTGGTGGTCTCCAGCCTTGCCTTGGTAGTATATGGTCTGGTAGTCTCCAGCCTTGCCTTGGTAGTCTATGGTCTGGCAGTCTCCAGCCTTGCCTTGGTAGTCTATGGTCTTGTAGTCTCCAGCCTTGCTTTGGTAGTCTATGGTCTGGTGGTCTCCAGCCTTGCCTTGGTAGTCTATGGTCTGGTAGTTTCCAGCCTTGCCTTGGTAGTCTATGGTCTGGTAGTCAGCCTTGCATTGGTAGTCTATGGTCTGGTAGTCTCCAGTCTTGCCTTGGTAGTCTATGTTCTGGTAGTCTCCAGTCTTGCCTTGGTAGTCTATCGTCTGGCAGTCTCCAGCCTTTCCTTGGTAGTCTATGGTCTTGTAGTCTCCAGCCTTGCCTTAGTAGTCTATGGTCTGGTAGTCTCCAGCTATGCCTTGGTAGTCTATGGTCTGGTAGTCTCCAGCCTTGCCTTGGTAGTATATGGTCTGGTTGTCTTCAGCCTTGGTAGTCTATGGTCTGGTGGTCTCCAGCCTTGTCTTGGTAGTCTATGGTCTGGTAGTCTCCAGCCTTGCCTTAGTAGTCTATGGTCTGGTAGTCTCCAGCCTTGCCTTAGTAGTCTATGGTCTGGTAGTCTCCAGCCTTGCCTTGGTAGTCTATGGTCTGGTAGTCTCCAGCCTTGCCTTGGTAGTCGATGGTCTGGTGGTCTCCAGCCTTGTCTTGGTAGTCTATGGTCTGGTAGTCTCCAGCCTTGCCTTAGTAGTCTATGGTCTGGTAGTCTCCAGCCTTGACCTGGTAGTCTATGGTCTGGCAGTCTCCAGCCTTGCCTTGGTAGTCTATGGTCTTGTAGTCTCCAGCCTTGCTTTGGTAGTCTATGGTCTGGTGGTCTCCAGCCTTGCCTTGGTAGTCTATGGTCTGGTAGTTTCCAGCCTTGCCTTGGTAGTCTATGGTCTGGTAGTCAGCCTTGCATTGGTAGTCTATGGTCTGGTAGTCTCCAGTCTTGCCTTGGTAGTCTATGTTCTGGTAGTCTCCAGTCTTGCCTTGGTAGTCTATCGTCTGGCAGTCTCCAGCCTTTCCTTGGTAGTCTATGGTCTTGTAGTCTCCAGTCTTGCTTTGGTAGTCTATGGTCTGGTAGTATCCAGCCTTGCCTTGGTAGTCTATGGTCTGGTAGTCTCCAGCCTTGCCTTGGTAGTATATGGTCTGGTTGTCTTCAGCCTCGGTAGTCTATGGTCTGGTGGTCTCCAGCCTTGTCTTGGTAGTCTATGGTCTGGTAGTCTCCAGCCTTGCCTTAGTAGTCTATGGTCTGGTAGTCTCCAGCCTTGACCTGGTAGTCTATGGTCTGGTAGTCTCCAGCTGTGCCTTGGTAGTCTATGGTCTGGTAGTCTCCAGCCTTGCCTTGGTAGTCTATGGTCTGGTAGTCTCCAGCCTTGCCTTGGTAGTCTATGGTCTGGTAGTCTCCAGCCTTGCCTTGGTAGTCTATGGTCTGGTAGTCTCCAGCCTTGCCTTGGTAGTCTATGGTCTGGTAGTCTCCAGCCTTGCCTTGGTAGTCTATGGTCTGGTAGTCTCCAGCCTTGCCTTGGTAGTCTATGGTCTGGTAGTCTCCAGCCTTGCCTTGGTAGTCTATGGTCTGGTAGTCTCCAGCCTTGCCTTGGTAGTATATGGTCTGGTTGTCTTCAGCCTCGGTAGTCTATGGTCTGGTGGTCTCCAGCCTTGTCTTGGTAGTCTATGGTCTGGTAGTCTCCAGCCTTGGTAGTCTATGGTCTGGTAGTCGCCAGCCTTGCCTTGGTAGTCTGTAGTCTCCAGCCTTACTTTGGGGAACTAAGGGCTGTGCTGGGTTGACACTATTGAATAAGAGGAATGGATGAACAGAGACAGAGAGGAACAGAGGAAGGCTTTTAACTGTGTGTCACTAAATCTCTTCCTACGTCAGAGGTGGGTCACTGGTGTAATGGCAGGCTACTGAATGGGAGCATTCTTCCCCTTTGCCCAGTCGCTCACACACACACACACACACACACACACACACACACACACACACACACACACACACACACACACACACACACACACACACACACACACACACACACACACACACACACACACACACACACACACACACAGTTCAAACACACACACGCATGCACACATGCACTCTCACATACTCACGCATGCACACACACAGTTACATGCACACACTCACTCTCCCAGTTACACCGGGAGATTCCCTGGGGTAGCCCCCTCGTGGAGTAACACATACTCTATAGCTCCACCCATACTCTCCCAAGTGGTGCAGCGGTCTAAGGCACTGTGTCTCACTGCTAGAGCCGTTACTACAGACCATGGTTCGATTCCAGGCTGTATCACAAACGGCCGTGATTGGGAATAAATATATAATAATATAATAATAATATATATATTATTATATTGGGAATCCCAAAGGGCGGTGCGCATTTGTCCAGGTTTGGCCGGAGTAGGCCGTCATTGTAAATAAGAATTTGTTCTTAACTGACTTGCCTAGTTAAATACCTTTAAAAAATAAAAGGCTGTCTATATCCACTATAAGCAGTGATTCCTCTAGACAGAGTGCACTGTTTGGTAGTTATTCAGTAGTGTGGAAGAGCAGGTCAGGACACCAGAAACACTGGGTCTTCTGAAGTATGTGTGGGCCTACTGATCTTTCATATTACTACATGGTTCAACTCTGACATCATCATCCAGGTGATCTGACTCTAGTCTGTAGTTTTCCTTTGCTATGCATGCGTGGGTGGATATGAGTGTGACAGTTTGTGTGTGTGTATATGAGAGTTACTGCCTCTGTAACTCTGTAATTAGCATTTATACTGTGCGCAGCACCTTTACTGTAATCTGACTCACCTGCGGTGGTGATGGTGTTGAACGGAGGCAGATCTGGCACTGTACAGGCGTGGGTGGCATCAACATTCTACAGCCATGCTGCAACTGCTGTGGCTACTGCTGCGGCTACTGCTGCTGATGTTACGTGTGTACCGCAACGTAGCCGGGGTGGGTTGGATGGGCTTACCTGTGAGGTGGTTGATTGGGAGGTGATCCGTGTGTTGAGGAGGGTTAGGGAGGGGGTTCATAGGTCCTGATCTGGGCCTCGTTTCCCAGAGCCTTCGTTGCGTTAAGATCATCGTTAGAACCTTTTTACTATGTATCTTTAGTAGCCCAGGTGTTTCCCAGAGCCTTTGTTAGTAACGTGTGGAGCAGCCAAAGTGCATCGTTTGATCTCTGCTAAACATAGAATCAATCTGTTTGACTGTGACTGCAGATCATTTCAAAACGAAGTTGCTGAAGTATTTTTAATTGTGATGTTTGAAATGAGTGAATGATAAAATTATGCTTCAAATGAAAACCGAGATGACTGCATTAAAATATACATGGGCCTACAGTATATAGGCTATTTCGATCGTATTGAAATGTATTTAATGTTCAATCAATTTAATTCTAATTTGCGACTAGGCTGTCTGTAATTTTTGGCTCAACGTGTTTATGATGTCTGACAAATTGTGTGCAATGCTGTGCCTAATCGGTTATTTAGTGCTTTATTATTGGGTAAGCATAATAAGCCGCCTCAGTAGCCTATTTCCAGCCATAGGTGGTAATATCTCTCTAGGAGCTGATCTGTCGTCAGTGTTGTGGAATAATTCTGTTATGGTAAGAGAGCAGAGCTGCTTTTCTGTCGTTCCCATCAGTATCGACACATGGTCTCACGACATGCTTAGCGAACTCTCTCTATTTCGTGCTTGTTTGGGAAATCATTGTAAAGCTGAAGTTACATTTCACCTGGGTAATGAGGCCCACTGGGCACAGACGTCAGTTCAACGTGTAGGTTTGATTTCCATTTAGTTGAGTTGTCAACTAACGTGAATTCAACGTGAAATCAACAAAAAATGTCACAAAGTTACTGGATTTAGGTTAAAAAAGTTTGATGAAAATAAGATGAAAGTCCAGGAAGTTGATGGCTTTTTTCCCAAATCCAATCAGTTTTCCTTGTTGAGTCAACGTCGTCACATTGAATGTTTTGGTTGAAATGACATGGAGAAAAAAATTGATTCAACTAGTTTTTGCCCAGTGGCCTGTTCTATATTTTTTTGTGGTCCACTTAAAGGATTGCTATAAATTGTGAGCTATTCTTTTTCTTTTTCCTATTGCCATTAATTTTCCCCCCACGTTAATTTCCTAACCTAAGATGTTCTGTATTCTGAAAATATATTTATCAAAGGGGCCATCATAAAGTTTTCAATATTGGTCAGGTATATCAGGAGAGCATCTGCAAATAAGTTTAGTTTATATTCATGTTTACATTTGACATTTGAGTCCTGTCTAATTATTTTTGCAAGCCATTCAATTGACAGTGCAAACAACAGGGGAGAGAGAGGACATCCCTGTCTTTTGCCCCTTTCTAAAGCAGTTTCATCAGATAATGTATTATTCGTGTATATTTTGCTTTAGGATATTTTATACAATATTTTTGATTAAATGTATTATTTCAGCTGGAATGTTGAAAGCTTCCAAAGTTTTGAATATAAAAGGCCATTTAAGACTGTCGAAAGCCTTTTCGGCATCAACAGCCATTATTGATAAATCTATGTTGTTTTTTGCATATTGTATTAAACTGAAACATGTTCTTGTATTTGTAAGTGTCTATCTTTAATAAACCCTGTTTGATTGATATGTATCATGTCTGGTCAGACTTTTGCCATTCTATTGCTTATACACTTTGTTATTATTTTATTGTCACAATTTAATCTTATGGGTCTATATTCAGCAGGGGACTCTCCAGATTTTCCGGTTTTAATATAACGGAAATAACTGTTTGATACATGGAACTAGTAAGTAATGATTTAAGTGATGTGTGTACTTTGTCCCAAAGTAGCCTCAAAGTAACTTTGTCCCAAAGTAGCCCCCCTAGTTGGGAAAGCCATCTATTACCGGTGCTTTTCTCCTTGCGAATGTTTTAACGGTATCTAATATTTCTTCTTGGGTGAGCTCTGTTTTTAGTGATAATTTTTTTGTCTGCTGATAATTGTTTCAGAGTTGTTGAGTCTAAGAAGGCTACAGGATCCATCCCACTGTTTAATTCTGATTTATATTCCTGTTCATAGAAACATTTCAAATTCACATGAATCACATTGTTGTTTCTAATGACCGCTTTTGTATCTTTTAAAATGATAACTGGTTTAGCATGTATTAGTTTTGTGAGAGCTGCAAGATATTTAGCAGGTTTATTTGCCATTAAGTAGTATACCTTTTTTGAATTTAACCTGTAGTGGTTGGCTCTCTTCAGAAGTAAAACTCAGTGGGCTGTTCTGTTCTCACTGTATTCCCATAAGGGGCTGACAGGCACCAGCATGTCAACCCTGCACACAGCCTCTTCCTGCCCTGCAGCATGTTCAGTGCTTTCTAGGGAACTGTTGTGTAATCAAGCACCCTGGTGAGATTCAGGTTACCAGTGTAGTAGAACATGCAGTGTATGGTAAACAGGTCAGTGAGGCCATAACTCACACACCTGTGATTTGCATATACTGACACAGTGCAGGAACAGTGTAATCGGTTACTGAGGTTTCAGTATGACATGTCCTAGGTAGAATGCCACTGTTATGGTTAATAAAGGCCCTAAGTTTGACTAAACCTTGTGACCTGGCAATGGAACATCACGTGAGATGAACATTTACAGTAGTGCAGTAGAACATGCATGTTAGACAGTTAAGGCCTACTAGTGCAATAGAAGATGTGTATGTTAGACAGGTCACTAGGGCTTTGGGTGAGTTATACATGTTACTAGTGTAATACAACACAGGTGTTCACACTGTGTCTATGCAGCCTGATCACTAGAAATAGACTTTGATTTCGGAAATGTAGAAAAGTTCCTGAGAATGTCGATCAATGCCTTCCTCAGTGCTCAGAAAAAAAAGAAAATTGCCGAGCACTCTGGCCCAACGTGGGCTACTCAGATCACTGAGTCACTGCAGTTCACAATGCTGTAGCAAGCTGTGAGAATACTTGATGATACTTAATAAAAAAATGTTTAACCTTTATTTAACTCAGCAAGTCTGTTAAAAAAAATATCTTATTTATAATGACTGCCTACCAGGGAATAGTTAGACCCAACTGCCTTGTTCAGGGGCAAAACGACACTAGGCTACCTGCCGCCCCAAACTTGATGGTAATTGTGAGTTGTTTTTAAAGATTTTGTTTTAAGCCTTCCCCAACCATAGCCCTAATCTTAACCACTTGGAATGAATGTTTAAACGCTTAACCTTTGAGCTGTTTCTCTTTTAACTCTGTAACCACGAGGGAATAAGATGTACAAAATAGACGTTAATCCATAATAAGTCAAATCTACAAGGGAAACTTGTTGGTCTATGTGTGGTACAGCAAGATTTTGTGTGGGTGTGTATATATATTTTTGATGTAGCCGATAGTGTGTGAGTCACTCTGTGATAGACTATCACCTGAAGGTCAGTTTCTAGGAGTGTCAATGTCAGAAATGGGAACTTGTGGGTGTGTGAAGACATGGCTGCTACGATATCCGTTGTGACATAATGATACCTCTCTTTGTTATCATTAGATGATTCAACATATCAAATGACATGTGTATCACAGTAGGGTTAAAGGTCACGACCTTCAGGCCTGGACATGGGCCCTGTCCAAATACTCTGAAACACATCCTATCATCCCTTCCTTCCATTATCCTTAACCTGAAAAGTAAGAGTTCAACTCACTGGCGTAGCGCAGTTTCTCTGGACCCCCACAAAGTCGGCGTTAGCCCCTCAGTATAGACTACCGATCACTGTCCATGGTTCTGAAATTGCTGCTGCCTATCCATAAAATCTGATTGTGTGGTGCTAGTGCTTGCAGTCGCCTATAGCTTTGCTTTACTGGATACATGTTTATTTTTATTTGGTCGTCATTTTCTCATGTTAAGCCTAAAGTTTATATTTCACGAAGCGATAGGCCGACGGTGTCGCAATGCTGTGATTTAGAATGCTGGATGCAATAATGTAGGTCCTATTTACTAGTTTAGAATGCTGGATGCAATAATGTAGGTCCTATTTACTAGTTTAGAATGCTGGCTGCAATAATGTAGGCCTATTTACTAGTTTAGAATGATGGCTGCAATAATGTAGACCTATTTACTAGTTTAGAATGCTGGATGCAATAATGTGGGTCCTATTTACTAGTTTAGAATGCTGGCTGCAATAATGTAGACCGTTTTACTAGTTTAGAATGCTGGATAAAATAATGTAGGCCGTTTTACTAGTTTAGAATGATGGCTGCAATAATGTAGGCCTTTTTACTAGTTTAGAATGCTGGCTGCAATAATGTAGGCCTATTTACTAGTTTAGAGTGCTGGCTGCAATAATGTAGACCGTTTTACTAGTTTAGAATGCTGGCTGCAATAATGTAGGCCTTTTTACTAGTTTAGAATGCTGGCTGCAATAATGTAGGCCTATTTACTAGTTTAGAATGATGGCTGCAATAATGTAGACCTATTTACTAGTTTAGAATGATGGCTGCAATAATGTAGACCTATTTACTAGTTTAGAATGATGGCTGCAATAATGTAGAACTATTTACTAGTTTAGAATGCTGGATGCAATAATGTAGGTCCTATTTATTAGTTTAGAATGCTGGCTGCAATAATGTAGGCCTATTTACTAGTTTAGAATGCTGGATGCAATAATGTAGACCTATTTACAAGTTTAGAATGCTGGCTGCAATAATGTAGACCTATTTACTAGTTTAGAATGATGGCTGCAATAATGTAGACCTATTTACTAGTTTAGAATGATGGCTGCAATAATGTAGAACTATTTACTAGTTTAGAATGCTGGATGCAATAATGTAGACCTATTTACTAATTTAGAATGATGGCTGCAATAATGTAGACCTATTTACTAGTTTAGAATGCTGGATGCAATAATGTAGACCTATTTACTAGTTTAGAATGCTGGCTGCAATAATGTGGGTCCTATTTACTAGTTTAGAATGATGGCTGCAATAATGTAGGCCTTTTTACTAGTTTAGAATGCTGGCTGCAATAATGTAGACCTTTTTACTAGTTTAGAATGCTGGATGCAATAATGTAGGCCTATTTACGAGTTTAGAATGATGGCTGCAATAATGTAGACCTATTTACTAGTTTAGAATGCTGGATGCAATAATGTAGACCTCTTTACTAGTTTAGAATGCTGGCTGCAATAATGCAGACCTATTTACTAGTTTAGAATGCTGGATGCAATAATGTAGACCTATTTACTAGTTTAGAATGCTGGATGCAATAATGTAGACCTATTTACTAGTTTAGAATGATGGCTGCAATAATGTAGGCCTTTTTACTAGTTTAGAATGCTGGCTGCAATAATGTAGACCTTTTTACTAGTTTAGAATGCTGGATGCAATAATGTAGGCCTTTTTACTAGTTTAGAATGATGGCTGCAATAATGTAGGCCTTTTTACTAGTTTAGAATGCTGGCTGCAATAATGTAGGCCTATTTACTAGTTTAGAGTGCTGGCTGCAATAATGTAGACCGTTTTACTAGTTTAGAATGCTGGCTGCAATAATGTAGGCCGTTTTACTAGTTTAGAATGCTGGCTGCAATAATGTAGGCCTATTTACTAGTTTAGAATGATGGCTGCAATAATGTAGACCTATTTACTAGTTTAGAATGATGGCTGCAATAATGTAGACCTATTTACTAGTTTAGAATGATGGCTGCAATAATGTAGAACTATTTACTAATTTAGAATGCTGAATGCAATAATGTGGACCTATTTACTAGTTTAGAATGATGGCTGCAATAATGTAGACCTATTTACTAGTTTAGAATGATGGCTGCAATAATGTAGACCTATTTACTAGTTTAGAATGATGGCTGCAATAATGTAGAACTATTTACTAGTTTAGAATGCTGGATGCAATAATGTAGACCTATTTACTAGTTTAGAATGATGGCTGCAATAATGTAGAACTATTTACTATTTTAGAATGATGGCTGCAATAATGTAGAACTATTTACTAGTTTAGAATGCTGGATGCAATAATGTAGACCTATTTACTAGTTTAGAATGCTGGCTGCAATAATGCAGACCTATTTACTAGTTTAGAATGATGGCTGCAATAATGTAGACCTATTTACTAGTTTAGAATGATGGCTGCAATAATGTAGACCTATTTACTAGTTTAGAATGATGGCTGCAAGAATGTAGAACTATTTACTATTTTAGAATGATGGCTGCAATAATGTAGAACTATTTACTAGTTTAGAATGCTGGATGCAATAATGTAGACCTATTTACTAGTTTAGAATGATGGCTGCAATAATGTAGACCTATTTACTAGTTTAGAATGCTGGATGCAATAATGTAGACCTATTTACTAGTTTAGAATGCTGGCTGCAATAATGCAGACCTATTTACTAGTTTAGAATGATGGCTGCAATAATGTAGACCTATTTACTAGTTTAGAATGATGGCTGCAAGAATGTAGAACTATTTACTATTTTAGAATGATGGCTGCAATAATGTAGAACTATTTACTAGTTTAGAATGCTGGATGCAATAATGTAGACCTATTTACTAGTTTAGAATGATGGCTGCAATAATGTAGACCTATTTACTAGTTTCGAATGCTGGATGCAATAATGTAGACCTTTTTACTAGTTTAGAATGCTGGCTGCAATAATGTGGGTCCTATTTACTAGTTTAGAATGATGGCTGCAATAATGTAGGCCTTTTTACTAGTTTAGAATGCTGGCTGCAATAATGCAGACCTCTTTACTAGTTTAGAATGCTGGCTGCAATAATGCAGACCTATTTACTAGTTTAGAATGCTGGATGCAATAATGTAGACCTATTTACTAGTTTAGAATGCTGGCTGCAATAATGTAGACCTATTTACTAGTTTAGAATGATGGCTGCAATAATGTAGGCCTTTTTACTAGTTTAGAATGCTGGCTGCAATAATGTAGACCTTTTTACTAGTTTAGAATGCTGGATGCAATAATGTAGGCCTTTTTACTAGTTTAGAATGATGGCTGCAATAATGTAGGCCTTTTTACTAGTTTAGAATGCTGGCTGCAATAATGTAGGCCTATTTACTAGTTTAGAGTGCTGGCTGCAATAATGTAGACCGTTTTACTAGTTTAGAATGCTGGCTGCAATAATGTAGGCCGTTTTACTAGTTTAGAATGCTGGCTGCAATAATGTAGAACTATTTACTATTTTAGAATGATGGCTGCAATAATGTAGAACTATTTACTAGTTTAGAATGCTGGATGCAATAATGTAGACCTATTTACTAGTTTAGAATGATGGCTGCAATAATGTAGACCTATTTACTAGTTTCGAATGATGGCTGCAATAATGTAGACCTATTTACTAGTTTAGAATGATGGCTGCAATAATGTAGAACTATTTACTAGTTTAGAATGCTGGATGCAATAATGTAGACCTATTTACTAGTTTAGAATGATGGCTGCAATAATGTAGACCTATTTACTAGTTTAGAATGCTGGATGCAATAATGTAGACCTATTTACTAGTTTAGAATGCTGGCTGCAATAATGCAGACCTATTTACTAGTTTAGAATGATGGCTGCAATAATGTAGACCTATTTACTAGTTTAGAATGATGGCTGCAAGAATGTAGAACTATTTACTATTTTAGAATGATGGCTGCAATAATGTAGAACTATTTACTAGTTTAGAATGCTGGATGCAATAATGTAGACCTATTTACTAGTTTAGAATGATGGCTGCAATAATGTAGACCTATTTACTAGTTTCGAATGCTGGATGCAATAATGTAGACCTATTTACTAGTTTAGAATGATGGCTGCAATAATGTAGACCTATTTACTAGTTTAGAATGATGGCTGCAATAATGTAGACCTATTTACTAGTTTAGAATGATGGCTGCAATAATGTAGAACTATTTACTAGTTTAGAATGCTGGATGCAATAATGTAGACCTATTTACTAGTTTAGAATGATGGCTGCAATAATGTAGACCTATTTACTAGTTTAGAATGCTGGATGCAATAATGTAGACCTATTTACTAGTTTAGAATGCTGGCTGCAATAATGCAGACCTATTTACTAGTTTAGAATGATGGCTGCAATAATGTAGACCTATTTACTAGTTTAGAATGATGGCTGCAAGAATGTAGAACTATTTACTATTTTAGAATGATGGCTGCAATAATGTAGAACTATTTACTAGTTTAGAATGCTGGATGCAATAATGTAGGCCTATTTACTAGTTTAGAATGATGGCTGCAATAATGTAGACCTATTTACTAGTTTAGAATGATGGCTGCAATAATGTAGACCTATTTACTAGTTTAGAATGATGGCTGCAATAATGTAGACCTATTTACTAGTTTAGAATGATGGCTGCAATAATGTAGAACTATTTACTAGTTTAGAATGCTGAATGCAATAATGTAGACCTCTTTACTAGTTTAGAATGATGGCTGCAATAATGTAGACCTATTTACTAGTTTAGAATGATGGCTGCAATAATGTAGACCTATTTACTAGTTTAGAATGATGGCTGCAATAATGTAGAACTATTTACTAGTTTAGAATGCTGGATGCAATAATGTAGACCTATTTACTAGTTTAGAATGATGGCTGCAATAATGTAGAACTATTTACTATTTTAGAATGATGGCTGCAATAATGTAGAACTATTTACTAGTTTAGAATGCTGGATGCAATAATGTAGACCTATTTACTAGTTTAGAATGCTGGCTGCAATAATGCAGACCTATTTACTAGTTTAGAATGATGGCTGCAGACCTATTTACTAGTTTAGAATGATGGCTGCAATAATGTAGACCTATTTACTAGTTTAGAATGATGGCTGCAAGAATGTAGAACTATTTACTATTTTAGAATGATGGCTGCAATAATGTAGAACTATTTACTAGTTTAGAATGCTGGATGCAATAATGTAGACCTATTTACTAGTTTAGAATGATGGCTGCAATAATGTAGACCTATTTACTAGTTTAGAATGCTGGATGCAATAATGTAGACCTATTTACTAGTTTAGAATGCTGGCTGCAATAATGCAGACCTATTTACTAGTTTAGAATGATGGCTGCAATAATGTAGACCTATTTACTAGTTTAGAATGATGGCTGCAAGAATGTAGAACTATTTACTATTTTAGAATGATGGCTGCAATAATGTAGAACTATTTACTAGTTTAGAATGCTGGATGCAATAATGTAGACCTATTTACTAGTTTAGAATGATGGCTGCAATAATGTAGACCTATTTACTAGTTTCGAATGCTGGATGCAATAATGTAGACCTTTTTACTAGTTTAGAATGCTGGCTGCAATAATGTGGGTCCTATTTACTAGTTTAGAATGATGGCTGCAATAATGTAGGCCTTTTTACTAGTTTAGAATGCTGGCTGCAATAATGCAGACCTCTTTACTAGTTTAGAATGCTGGCTGCAATAATGCAGACCTATTTACTAGTTTAGAATGCTGGATGCAATAATGTAGACCTATTTACTAGTTTAGAATGCTGGATGCAATAATGTAGACCTATTTACTAGTTTAGAATGATGGCTGCAATAATGTAGGCCTTTTTACTAGTTTAGAATGCTGGCTGCAATAATGTAGACCTTTTTACTAGTTTAGAATGCTGGATGCAATAATGTAGGCCTTTTTACTAGTTTAGAATGATGGCTGCAATAATGTAGGCCTTTTTACTAGTTTAGAATGCTGGCTGCAATAATGTAGGCCTATTTACTAGTTTAGAGTGCTGGCTGCAATAATGTAGACCGTTTTACTAGTTTAGAATGCTGGCTGCAATAATGTAGGCCGTTTTACTAGTTTAGAATGCTGGCTGCAATAATGTAGAACTATTTACTATTTTAGAATGATGGCTGCAATAATGTAGAACTATTTACTAGTTTAGAATGCTGGATGCAATAATGTAGACCTATTTACTAGTTTAGAATGATGGCTGCAATAATGTAGACCTATTTACTAGTTTCGAATGATGGCTGCAATAATGTAGACCTATTTACTAGTTTAGAATGATGGCTGCAATAATGTAGAACTATTTACTAGTTTAGAATGCTGGATGCAATAATGTAGACCTATTTACTAGTTTAGAATGATGGCTGCAATAATGTAGACCTATTTACTAGTTTAGAATGCTGGATGCAATAATGTAGACCTATTTACTAGTTTAGAATGCTGGCTGCAATAATGCAGACCTATTTACTAGTTTAGAATGATGGCTGCAATAATGTAGACCTATTTACTAGTTTAGAATGATGGCTGCAAGAATGTAGAACTATTTACTATTTTAGAATGATGGCTGCAATAATGTAGAACTATTTACTAGTTTAGAATGCTGGATGCAATAATGTAGACCTATTTACTAGTTTAGAATGATGGCTGCAATAATGTAGACCTATTTACTAGTTTCGAATGCTGGATGCAATAATGCAGACCTATTTACTAGTTTAGAATGCTGGATGCAATAATGTAGACCTATTTACTAGTTTAGAATGATGGCTGCAATAATGTAGGCCTTTTTACTAGTTTAGAATGCTGGCTGCAATAATGTAGACCTTTTTACTAGTTTAGAATGCTGGATGCAATAATGTAGGCCTTTTTACTAGTTTAGAATGATGGCTGCAATAATGTAGGCCTTTTTACTAGTTTAGAATGCTGGCTGCAATAATGCAGGCCTATTTACTAGTTTAGAGTGCTGGCTGCAATAATGTAGACCGTTTTACTAGTTTAGAATGCTGGCTGCAATAATGTAGGCCGTTTTACTAGTTTAGAATGCTGGCTGCAATAATGTAGGCCTATTTACTAGTTTAGAATGATGGCTGCAATAATGTAGACCTATTTACTAGTTTAGAATGATGGCTGCAATAATGTAGACCTATTTACTAGTTTAGAATGATGGCTGCAATAATGTAGACCTATTTACTAGTTTAGAATGATGGCTGCAATAATGTAGAACTATTTACTAGTTTAGAATGCTGAATGCAATAATGTAGACCTATTTACTAGTTTAGAATGATGGCTGCAATAATGTAGACCTATTTACTAGTTTAGAATGATGGCTGCAATAATGTAGACCTATTTACTAGTTTAGAATGATGGCTGCAATAATGTAGAACTATTTACTAGTTTAGAATGCTGGATGCAATAATGTAGACCTATTTACTAGTTTAGAATGATGGCTGCAATAATGTAGACCTATTTACTAGTTTAGAATGCTGGATGCAATAATGTAGACCTATTTACTAGTTTAGAATGCTGGCTGCAATAATGCAGACCTATTTACTAGTTTAGAATGATGGCTGCAATAATGTAGACCTATTTACTAGTTTAGAATGATGGCTGCAAGAATGTAGAACTATTTACTATTTTAGAATGATGGCTGCAATAATGTAGAACTATTTACTAGTTTAGAATGCTGGATGCAATAATGTAGACCTATTTACTAGTTTAGAATGATGGCTGCAATAATGTAGACCTATTTACTAGTTTCGAATGCTGGATGCAATAATGTAGACCTTTTTACTAGTTTAGAATGCTGGCTGCAATAATGTGGGTCCTATTTACTAGTTTAGAATGATGGCTGCAATAATGTAGGCCTTTTTACTAGTTTAGAATGCTGGCTGCAATAATGTAGACCTTTTTACTAGTTTAGAATGCTGGATGCAATAATGTAGACCGTTTTACTAGTTTAGAATGCTGGATGCAATAATGTAGGCCGTTTTACTAGTTTAGAATGCTGGCTGCAATAATGTAGGCCTATTTACTAGTTTAGAATGATGGCTGCAATAATGTAGACCTATTTACTAGTTTAGAATGATGGCTGCAATAATGTAGACCTATTTACTAGTTTAGAATGATGGCTGCAATAATGTAGACCTTTTTACTAGTTTAGAATGCTGGATGCAATAATCTAGGCCTTTTTACTAGTTTAGAATGATGGCTGCAATAATGTAGGCCTTTTTACTAGTTTAGAATGCTGGCTGCAATAATGTAGACCGTTTTACTAGTTTAGAATGCTGGCTGCAATAATGTAGGCCGTTTTACTAGTTTAGAATGCTGGCTGCTCTGGATAAGAGCGTCTGCTAAATGACTTAAATGTAAATGTAAATGTAGGCCTATTTACAAGTTTAGAATGATGGCTGCAATAATGTAGACCTATTTACTAGTTTAGAATGATGGCTGCAATAATGTAGACCTATTTACTAGTTTAGAATGATGGCTGCAATAATGTAGGCCTTTTTACTAGTTTAGAATGCTGGCTGCAATAATGTAGACCTTTTTACTAGTTTAGAATGCTGGATGCAATAATGTAGACCGTTTTACTAGTTTAGAATGCTGGATGCAATAATGTAGGCCGTTTTACTAGTTTAGAATGCTGGCTGCAATAATGTAGGCCTATTTACTAGTTTAGAATGATGGCTGCAATAATGTAGACCTATTTACTAGTTTAGAATGATGGCTGCAATAATGTAGACCTATTTACTAGTTTAGAATGATGGCTGCAATAATGTAGACCTTTTTACTAGTTTAGAATGCTGGATGCAATAATGTAGGCCTTTTTACTAGTTTAGAATGATGGCTGCAATAATGTAGGCCTTTTTACTAGTTTAGAATGCTGGCTGCAATAATGTAGACCGTTTTACTAGTTTAGAATGCTGGCTGCAATAATGTAGGCCGTTTTACTAGTTTAGAATGCTGGCTGCTCTGGATAAGAGCGTCTGCTAAATGACTTAAATGTAAATGTAAATGTAGGCCTATTTACAAGTTTAGAATGCTGGCTGCAATAATGCAGACCTTTTTACTAGTTTAGAATGCTGGATGCAATAATGTAGACCTTTTTACTAGTTTAGAATGATGGCTGCAATAATGTAGACCTATTTACTAGTTTAGAATGCTGGCTGCAATAATGCAGACCTATTATGGTGAGGATTTGGGACAGGCTTAAAACAATACGTTTAATCAAAATGTACTATCACTGGATGTGAACTTGAAATCAGAGGCAGATACATAGACCCAACTATCATCCCCATCCCCAACATTTTAGCAAAACTGAAACCTACTGGATTGTATCAGCGCTCACTGTTGCCCGGTTTCCACATCATCTCCCGATGTCAAATTCTGACTTGTATCACGGGTGACCTGGCTGCGTAGGCTTACCAGTGTTCAAAGAACGGGGATCGCTCTTATGACCGGTCTCTGGCAGTCGTCAGCTTGGTTTTCTGGGAGAGGAGGAGGAGAAGGAGGCCCAGCACTCTCACTGGAGGAACTGTCACTATTCTGGAGGAGAGGAAAAAGAGGAGCAAGGCCAGTGTCATTGCCGGGCCGAGCAGTGAGGTCTCTGTCAGGCCTGGAAGGCTGCTAGTGCTAGCTGCTGCATTAGGTGGTAGTGTCCACCTGTGATGATGTTTGGTCAGTGGAGGACGAGGTGGTAGCTTTGCTGATGTGGTTATCTTTGGTAGTTTGGCACCAGCTTAGTCAGATAAAGATTTGTAGATTTTTTTTGTCACCACTTGGTCTTGCTTTTTGTTTATCCATCATGAACAAGCACTCACTCTCTAGCCGAGTCTGACCTGATTCACCTTACTTTAAAAAACTTGATAACCAATTAGGTGAGGAGGCCAAGGCGGGCTGCCGCCGGGGTCGTTGAGAAATAGATTAATTAGGGCCGCGACCGGGAGGTCCGTGGGGCGACGCACAATTGGCCTAGCGTCGTCCGGGTTAGGGAGGGCTTGGTCGGTAGGGATGTCCTTGTCTCATCGCGCACCAGCGACTCCTGTGGCGGGCCAGGAGCACAGTACTGAACTGTAGAGAAGCCATCTCTGTCTGGAGCACAGTACTGAACTGTCGAGAAGCCATCTCTGTCTGGAGCACAGTACTGAACTGACAGAGCACAGTACTGAAGAGAAGACAAGACATCTCTGTCTGGAGCACAGTACTGAACTGTAGAGAAGACATCTCTGTCTGGAGCACAGTACTGAACTGTAGAGAAGCCATCTCTGTCTGGAGCACAGTACTGAACTGTAGAGAAGACATCTCTGTCTGGAGCACAGTACTGAACTGTAGAGAAGACATCTCTGTCTGGAGCACAGTACTGAACTGTAGAGAAGCCATCTCTGTCTGGAGCACAGTACTGAACTGTAGAGAAGACATCTCTGTCTGGAGCACAGTACTGAACTGTAGAGAAGACATCTCTGTCTGGACCACAACACTGAACTGTACAGATAGTATTTATTCTGTCTGGAGCACAGTTTTTTTTGTATATTTCAGGTTACACTCTGTCTGAGCACATTTACTGAACTTATCAGTTACATCTGTCTGGGCACAGTATTGAACTGAGACATTGAAGTGTTTACATCTCTGTCTGGAGCACAGTACTGAATCTGTTTCTAAGAGTTTCTAAGACATCTCTGTCTGATTCAGTTATGGTACTGAACTTTGGAATGACATCTCTGATTTTATTGATCAACAGTGATGAACTGTTTAGAGAAGCCAGTCTCCGCGCACAGTACTGAACTGTGAGTGTGTCTGTCTGGAGCACAGTACTGAACTGTAGAGAAGACATCTCTGTCTGGAGCACAGTACTGAACTGTAAAGAAACATCTCTGTCTGGACTGCACAGTACTGAACTCTGAGTAAGACATCTCAAAAATGTCATTTAAGCACAGTACTGAACTTAGTAGGATATTTCTGTCTTTCCACCCCATTTACTCATTTACACTTACAGTAGATCTGTCTGGATTGGGGCAGGTTGAACTGGTAGATATTTTTACATTTACATTTACATTTCTCATTTAGCACACGTACTGAACTGTACAAAGACATTCACCTCTGGAGCACAGTACTGAACTGTAGAAGTGCATCTCTGTCTGGAGCACAGTACTGAACTGTAGAGAAGACATCTCTGTGGGGCACAGTACTGAACTGTGGAGAAGACATCTCTGTCTGGAGCACAGTACTGAACTGGGGAGAAGACATCTCTGTCTGGAGCACAGTACTGAACTGTAGGGAGAAGACATCTCTGTCTGGAGCACAGTACTGAACTGGGAGAAGACATCTCTGTCTGGAGCACAGTACCATGGTCTGAACTGTAGAAGAAGACATCTCTGTCTGGAGCACACAGTACTGAACTGTAGAGAAGACATCTCTGTCTGGAGCACAGTACTGAACTGTGGATGAGTTGAAGACATCTCTGTCTGGAGCACAGTACTGAACTGTAATCCAGACGGAAGACATCTCACCCAGTGCTCCATATCAGGACCTAAACACTGTTTTTGTTACATATATGTATTTATTCAGGTTTCTTCACAGTTTTTATATTTCATATATTTCAGGTTACTACGCATTTCATGATTTACAATTTCAGCTGACTTCATACAGTTAGATGGGTCAGAGGGTCAGGTGCATTCAAGAGCATTGAAGTGTTTACCTTGTTCTCCACATACTTAATCATGTTTCTAAGAAGTTTCTAAGTAGATCTTCTACTGAAGAGTTATGGTGGGCTGGCGGGGGTTTGGAATGATAAGTGTAAGTCAGATTTTATTGATCAACAATTGATGAATGTTTAGGATACTGTTAGTCATCCGCGCCAGTTGTGTGTGTGTGTGTGTGTGTGTGTATGTGTGTGTGTGTGTGTATGTGTGTGTGTCTGTGAGAAACAGTTGCCCATTACCAGAAGTGTAAAGTAACTCATTACTTTACTACTCCCGTTACTGTAATTGAGTAGCTTCTCTGAGTAATCTTACTTCAAAAATGTCATTTAAACTAACAGTACTTCTACTTTAGTAGGATATTTCAGTACCCTTTCCACCCCATTTACTCATTTACACTTACAGTAGATCTGTGTGATTGGGGCAGGTTAAACCTGGTTAGATATTTTTACATTTACATTTACATTTAAGTCATTTAGCAGACGCTCTTATCCAGAGCGACTTACAAATTGGTGCATTCACCTTATGACATCCAGTGGAACAGCCACTTTACAATAGTGCATCTAAATCTTTTAGGGGGGGGGTGAGAAGGATTACTTTATCCTATCCTAGGTATTCCTTAAAGAGGTGGGGTTTCAGGTGTCTCCGGAAGGTGGTGATTGACTCCGCTGTCCTGGCGTCGTGAGGGAGTTTGTTCCACCATTGAGGGGGCCAGAGCAGCGAACAGTTTTGACTGGGCTGAGCGGGAACTGTACTTCCTCAGTGGTAGGGAGGCGAGCAGGCCAGAGGTGGATGAACGCAGTGCCCTTGTTTGGGTGTAGGGCCTGATCAGAGCCTGGAGGTACTGAGGTGCCGTTCCCCTCACAGCTCCGTAGGCAAGCACCATGGTCTTGTAGCGGATGCGAGCTTCAACTGGAAGCCAGTGGAGAGAGCGGAGGAGCGGGGTGACGTGAGAGAACTTGGGAAGGTTGAACACCAGACGGGCTGCGGCGTTCTGGATGAGTTGTAGGGGTTTAATGGCACAGGCAGGGAGCCCAGCCAACAGCGAGTTGCAGTAATCCAGACGGGAGAGACATCTTATACAGATGTCTTCCCTGTGAGGCAGGGTCTCCCTGTTCCACAACACTTGCCACTTATTTTTAACCACTGTTCTTATTAATCCCTTGGCTTCTGCTTTATTGATTGACAATTCCATCTCAACATTAGGATGTTTAGGAGCCTTGGCAATACTATGCACTTTCTCATTCCCCTCTATGTCTCCCACATGACCTGGTACCCAGAGGAACATCACAATATTTTTCACCCTATACAAACAATGCAAAACCTCATACAATACATCCTGTCTGCTCTGAGACACACATGCATTGGGGCTCATCAATGCTGCACAGGAGTCAGAGCAGATGACGCCACCTGTCTGGCCTCACCTCCTCCACACACTCGGCAGCCAATAGTATGGCCAACAACTCCATTGTGTAAACGGATAAATGATCCGTTGCTCTTTTCGTCACTGCCATCTTAAACTCAGGAACACTAAAAGCTGCTGCTCTCCTCCCTGTTTTAGGGTCCTTAGGTCCATCTGTGAATATATTCTAAAAGCATAGTTTTGTGTCCTTAAATGTTCACTTACAACTGAATCTACTCTTTCCTCAACATCTTTTACCCTCACAAGCAACCCTAGATCTATCACTGGTTGAGGGAGACACCAAGGTGGGATTGCAAGAAGACCCAGGTAAACATGGTTAGACTCCCTCCCAAACATCCCCACCTCTCTCGCCATGCAATTGCCTATCCAGGCAAAAGCTTGTATTCCGATTTTGTTGAGGTTCCCAGCACTCTAGGAACACCTTTTTTGTGAGGATGTGTAAACTTAAGTCCTTGTAGATTTACCCAATATGTCATGGCTAGCTGTTAAAACTTTAAGCATCTCTCCCAACTCTACCTGCATCACTGCCACCGGGAGGTCCTGATTTATCCAGCTTGATAAGTAGGCCTTCCTTCCACAGCATATCATAAGCCTTCTCTACATCAAAGAAAACGGCTACCACCACCTCCTTATTTTCCTGTGCCTTCCGTATGACTTGACTCACAGTATAGGATCCATCATTCCCCTGACTTTCCTGAACCCACTTTGATCTGGTGACATTACATTTACATTTAAGTCATTTAGCAGGTAAAACTGGATAGCTCTTGTCCAGAAGGCGTAAAACTTACATAATTGGTGCATTCACCTTATGACATCCAGTGGAACAGCCACTTTACAATAGTGCATCTAAATCTTTTAGAGGGGGGTGAGGAAGGCAGGTAAAACTTTATCCTATCCTAGGTATTCCTTAAATAGGTGGGGTTTCAGGTGTCTCCGGAAGGTGGTGATTGACTCCGCTGATCCTGGCGTCGTGAGGAGTGTGTTCCACCATTATGGGAGCCAGGCAGGTAAAACAGTTTTGACTGGGCTGAGAGGGGTAAACTGTGAGGGAGGCAGGTAAAACTTCCTCAGTGGTAGGGAGGCAGGTAAAAGGCCAGAGGTGGATGAGGCAGGTGCCCTTGTTTAGGTGTGAGGGCCTGATCAGAGCCTGGAGGTACTGAGGTGGCGTTCCCCTCACAGCTCCGTGAGGAGGCAAGCACCATGGTCTTGTGAGCGGAGGCAGCTAAAACTGGAAGCCAGTGGAGAGAGCGGAGGAGCGGGGTAGACGTGAGAGAAGGGAAGGTAAAACACCAGATACGGGGGAGGCATTCTGGATGAGTTGTAGGGGTTTAATGGCACAGGCAGGGAGCCCAGTAAAACATAGTTGCAGTAATCCAGGTAAAACGGGAGATGACAAGTGCCTGGATTAGGACCTGCGGCTTCCTGTGTGAGGGAGGCAGGTAAACTCTGCGGATGTTGTAGGGAGGCATGAACCTACAGGAAGGCAGGGACACCGCCTTGATGTTGAGTTGAGTAAAACGACAGGGTGTTGTCCAGGATCACGCCAAGGTTCTTAGCGCTCTGGGAGGCAGGACAAATGGAGTTGTACCGTGATGGCGAGATCATGGAACGGGCAGTCCTTCCCCGGGAGGAAAACAGCTCCGATCTTGTGAGGTTCAGCTTAGAGGTGGTGATCCGTCATCCACACTGATATGTCTGCCAGACATGCAGAAATGCGATATTGAGCCACCTGGTCATCAGATGTGTGGGGAAAGGTAAAAGATTAGATTGTGTGAGGAAGGCAGGTCTGCATAGCAATGATAGGAGCAGGACCATGTGATAGGTTATGACAGAGCCAAGTGACTTGGTGTATAGCGAGAATAGGAAAGGGCCTAGAACAGGTAAACTGGAGAGATATGTGTGAGGAAGGGGACACCAGTGGTGAGGGAGCGCGTGGTAAAACTGGATAGATATGTGAGGGAGGCAGGTAAAAGATTGTGAGGAAGGCAGGTAAACCTGGTTAGATCTGAGCGACCTGTCAGGCAGGTAAACCTGCAATATAGCGTGGGAAGGCAGGTAATGCCCCTGGGAGATATGTGGAGGAAGGCAGGTAAACCTGGATAGATATGTGTGAGGAAGGCAGGTAAAACTGGATAGATCTGTGTGAGGGAGGCAGGTAAACCTGGTTAGATCTGTGTGAGGGAGGCAGGTAAACCTGGTTAGATCTGTGTGAGGGAGGCAGGTAAACCTGGTTAGATCTGTGTGAGGGAGGCAGGTAAAACTGGATAGATATGTGTGAGGAAGGCAGGTAAAACTGGTTAGATCTGTGTGAGGGAGGCAGGTAAAACTGGTTAGATATGTGTGAGGAAGGCAGGTAAACATGGTTAGATCTGTGTGAGGGAGGCATGTAAACATGGTTAGATCTGTGTGAGGGAGGCAGGTTAAACCTGGTTAGATCTGTGTGAGGGAGGCAGGTAAACCTGGATAGATATGTGTGAGGGAGGCAGGTAAAACTGGATAGATATGTGTGAGGAAGGCAGGTAAAACTGGATAGATATGTGTGAGGTAGGCAGGTAAAACTGGATAGATATGTGTGAGGGAGGCAGGTAAACCTGGTTAGATCTGGGTGAGGTAGGCAGGTAAACCTGGATATATATGTGTGAGGGAGGCAGGTAAACATGGTTAGATCTGGGTGAGGTAGGCAGGTAAACCTGGATATATATGTGTGAGGGAGGCAGGTAAACATGGTTAGATCTGGGTGAGGTAGGCAGGTAAAACTGGATAGATATGTGTGAGGAAGGCAGGTAAAACCTGAGTTACCCCTCACACACCTGGATATGTGTGTGTGTGTTGGCCTTTACCTCTTGTTGATTTGTTTTCTCATCAGTGATGACATTTTGGCAGATGAGTCAGTTATTCGCAATCTCGCAAATATGCAGCATCGGTACTGCACGTATGTGAGTGTATCTGAGTGCCCCAATAGTACACACACACATATACACACTATCACGCCCTGACCTTAGAGAGACTTTTTATGTCTCTATTTGGTTTGGTCAGGGTGTGATTTGGGGTGGGCATTCTATGTTTTTGCTTTCTATGATTTTGTATTTCTTTGTTTTGGCCGGGTATGGTTCTCAATCAGGGACAGCTGTCTATCGTTGTCTCTGATTGGGAACCATACTTAGGTAGCCCTTTTTCCCTCCTTTCAGGGTGGGAAGACATCTTTGTTTGTGGCACATAGCCCTTAAGCTTCACAGTTGTTTTGTATTGTTTATTGTTTTGTCTGCGTCATTTCAAATAAAAGGAATATGTACGCTCACCACGCTGCGCTTTAGTCCACTTCCTTTTGACAGCCGTGACACACACACACACACACACACACACACACACACACACACACACACACACACACACACACACACACACACACACACACACACACACACACACATGGACAGACAGACAGACAGACAGACAGACAGACAGACAGACAGACAGACAGACAGACAGACAGACAGGCAGACAGACAGACAGACAGACAGGCAGGCAGACAGATGTGATAGAGTGTGCTGCATTAGTCAGGGCCGTGGGCTGGAGTGGAAAGTTCCCTTTTACAGGGCTATCCCCCCGCAGACACTGAGACTGGAGATCTTAGCAAGTACAATCCGGGCTGTGGAGATATGTCAGTTATGTGTTGTTATGTATAGTATGTTCAGTTTGTATGCAACACTCAGTTTGCGCAATGTATGTGTGATTATACTGTATCTTGTGAGGTCAAGCCAAAGGGCACATTTCCATCACAGTAAAGTCTTTATTCTATTCTATTCTAATGTATTTTATTATATTCTAATCTGTTCTATTGAAATTGCTATAATCCAGAGAGGAAACTTTTTGACTCATAGAAAGCTACTACCTGCAGGAGTGGGCCCTCCATGGTATATACCTGACTAGGTGTTCCTGGAGGAATGGGCCCTCCGTGGTACATACCTGACTAGGTGTTCCTGGAGGAGTGGGCTCTCCATGGTACATACCTGACTAGGTGTTCCTGGAGAAGTGGGCTCTCCATGGTACATACCTGACTAGGTGTTCCTGGAGGAGTGGGCTCTCCATGGTACATACCTGACTAGGTGTTCCTGGAGGAGTGGGCCCTCCGTGGTACATACATGACTAGGTGTTCCTGGAGGAGTGTGTCCTCCATGGTACATACCTGACAAGGTGTCCCTGGAGGAATGAGCCCTCCATGGTATATACCTGACTAGATGTTCCTGGAGGAGTGGGCCCTCCATGGTATATACCTGACTAGATGTTCCTGGAGGAGTGGGCCCTCCATGGTATATACCTGACTAGGTGTTCCAGGAGGAGTGGGCCCTCCGTGGTACATACCTGACTAGGTGTTCCTGGAGGAGTGGGCCCTCCATGGTAGATACCTGACTAGGTGTTCCTGGAGGAGTGGGCCCTCCATGGTATATACCTGACTAGATGTTCCTGGAGGAGTGGGCCCTCCATGGTATATACCTGACTAGGTGTTCCAGGAGGAGTGGGCCCTCCGTGGTACATACCTGACTAGATGTTCCTGGAAGAATGGGCACTCCGTGGTAGATACCTGACTAGATGTTCCTGGAGGAATGGGCCCTCCGTGGTACATACCTGACTAGGTGTTCCTGGAGAAATGGGCCCTCCATGGTACATACCTGACTAGGTGTTCCTGGAGGAATGGGCTCTCCATGGTACATACCTGACTAGGTGTTCCTGGAGGAGTGGGCCCTCCATGGTACATACCTGTCTAGGTGTTCCTGGAGGAATGGGCCCTCCGTGGTACATACCTGACTAGGTGTTCCTGGAGGAATGGGCTCTCCATGGTATATACCTGACTAGGTGTTCCTGGAGGAGTGGGCCCTCCGTGGTACATGCCTGACTAGGTGTTCCTGGAGGAGTGGGCCCTCCGTGGTACATACCTGACTAGGTGTTCCTGGAGGAGTGGGCTCTCCATGGTACATACCTGACTAGGTGTTCCTGGAGAAGTGGGCTCTCCATGGTACATACCTGACTAGGTGTTCCTGGAGGAGTGGGCTCTCCTGGAGGAGTGGGCCCTCCGTGGTACATACATGACTAGGTGTTCCTGGAGGAGTGGGCCCTCCGTGGTATATACCTGACTAGGTGTTCCAGGAGGAGTGGGCCCTCCGTGGTACATACCTGACTAGGTGTTCCTGGAGGAGTGGGCCCTCCATGGTAGATACCTGACTAGATGTTCCTGGAAGAATGGGCACTCCGTGGTAGATACCTGACTAGATGTTCCTGGAGGAATGGGCCCTCCGTGGTACATACCTGACTAGGTGTTCCTGGAGAAATGGGCCCTCCGTGGTACATACCTGACTAGGTGTTCCTGGAGAAATGGGCCCTCCGTGGTACATACCTGACTAGGTGTTCCTGGAGGAGTGGGCCCTCCATGGTAGATACCTGACTAGATGTTCCTGGAAGAATGGGCACTCCGTGGTAGATACCTGACTAGATGTTCCTGGAGGAATGGGCCCTCCGTGGTACATACCTGACTAGGTGTTCCTGGAGAAATGGGCCCTCCGTGGTACATACCTGACTAGGTGTTCCTGGAGAAATGGGCCCTCCGTGGTACATACCTGACTAGGTGTTCCTGGAGGAGTGGGCCCTCCATGGTACATACCTGACTAGGTGTTCCTGGAGGAGTGGGCCCTCCATGGTACATACCTGTCTAGGTGTTCCTGGAGGAATGGGCCCTCCGTGGTACATACCTGACTAGGTGTTCCTGGAGGAATGGGCTCTCCATGGTATATACCTGACTAGGTGTTCCTGGAGGAATGGGCTCTCCATGGTATATACCTGACTAGGTGTTCCTGGAGGAATGGGCTCTCCATGGTATATACCTGACTAGGTGTTCCTGGAGGAATGGGCTCTCCATGGTATATACCTGACTAGGTGTTCCTGGAGGAATGGGCTCTCCATGGTATATACCTGACTAGGTGTTCCTGGAGGAATGGGCTCTCCATGGTATATACCTGACTAGGTGTTCCTGGAGGAGTGGGCCCTCCATGGTACATACCTGACTAGGTGTTCCTGGAGGAGTGGGCCCTCCGTGGTACATACCTGACTAGGTGTTCCTGGAAGTGACTGGAGGTGTGGAGGCAACCTTCATGTCGGGAAGTCTGTCAGTCAGTATGCTCCGATTGTCCTTACTGGTGTAATAACTGTCATGTAACAGTGTCCCCATGTCATCATCTCCTATATGAACAATAAGGACAGATTACTAGACAAAAGCTTAACGCCTCTCATCTCTCTCCCTCTATCGTTTTCTGTTTTCTCTCTCTCTTTCTGAATGAACTCAGTAGCTCTGTGATGCGTGCCTGAACCCATTGATTGTCAAGTTACACCTAATTTACCCATATGTGTGTGTATATGGGTGCGGCCTACTGCAGTGTGCCAGGCTGTCCAGTGATGCAACACATATACCCAACCTGTCAGACTCTGTTTGTACCTGAGGTTCCCTCAGGTCAAATACTCTTATGTGTGTAGAGATGTAGGATCTTGATTTGATCACCCTGTTACATCATAAGTTTACTGCAATGCAGAACATTTAAAACTTGTAGTGTATTTGAGGTTTAAAAAGGCTTCTGAAGTTTGTTATTTCCACTTTGCAACTTCAGACTCGATTTTCCCTCATGAAACGTTTATCAATATCAACAGAAATGTACATTAACTATGAATGTGTGTGTTACTGTTGGCCTTTACTTCTATTTGATTTGTTTTCTCATCAGTAATGACAATTCGGCAGAGGATTCAGTTGCTCGCAATCTGGCCAACATGCAGCATCGGTACAGCACAAGTGTGTGTGTTTGTGTCTGTCTGTCTGGGGGTCCCAATAGTACACACTCACAGACAGATGTGATAGAGTGTGCTGCATTAGTCAGAGCCGTGGGCTGGAGTGGAAAGTTCCCTTTTACAGGGCTATCCCCCCCGCTGACACTGAGACTGGAGATCTTAGCAAGTACAATCCGGGCTGTGGAGATATGTCAGTTATGTGTTGTTATGTATAGTATGTTCAGTTTGTATGCAACACTCAGTTTGCGCAATGTATGTGTGATTATACTGTATCTTGTGAGGTCAAGCCAAAGGGCACATTTCCATCACAGTGAAGTTTTATTCTATTCTGTTCTAATGTATTTTATTATATTTTATTATATTCTGATCTATTCTAATCTATTCTACTCTAATGTACAGTATTTTATTGTATTTCATTATATTATATTATAATGTATGTTATTATATTCTAATCTAATCTGTTCTATTGAAATGGCTATAATGCAGAGAGGACACCTTTGGGCAGGGCATGATGGACACATAGAAAGCTACTACCTGGAGGAGTGGGCCCTCCATGGTACATACCTGACTAGGTGTTCCTGGAGGAGTGGGCCCTCCATGGTACATACCTGACTAGGTGTTCCTGGAGAAATGGACCCTCCATGGTACATACCTGACTATGCGTTCCTGGAGGAGTGGGCCCTCCATGGTACATACCTGACTAGGTGTTCCTGGAGGAGTGGGCTCTCCATGGTACATACCTGACTAGGTGTTCCTGGAGGAGTGGGCCCTCCATGGTACATACCTGACTAGGTGTTCCTGGAGAAATGGGCCCTCCATGGTACATACCTGACTAGGTGTTCCTGGAGAAATGGGCTCTCCATGGTATATACCTGACTAGGTGTTCCTGGAGGAATGGGCTCTCCATGGTATATACCTGACTAGATGTTCCTGGAGGAATGGGCTCTCCATGGTATATACCTGACTAGGTGTTCCTGGAGGAATGGGCTCTCCATGGTATATACCTGACTAGGTGTTCCTGGAGGAGTGGGCCCTCCATGGTACATACCTGACTAGATGTTCCTGGAGGAGTGGGCCCTCCGTGGTACATACCTGACTAGATGTTCCTGGAGGAATGGGCCCTCCGTGGTACATACCTGACTAGGTGTTCCTAGAGGAGTGGGCCCTCCGTGGTACATACCTGACTAGGTGTTCCTGGAGGAATGAGCCCTCCGTGGTACATACCTGACTAGGTGTTCCTGGAGGAGTGGGCCCTCCGTGGTACATACCTGACTAGGTGTTCCTGGAGGAGTGGGCCCTCCGTGGTACATACCTGACTAGGTGTTCCTGGAGGAGTGGGCCCTCCGTGGTACATACCTGACTAGGTGTTCCTGGAAGTGACTGGAGGTGTGGAGGCAACCTTCATGTCGGGAAGTCTGTCAGTCAGTATGCTCAGATTGTCCTTACTGGTGTAATAACTGTCATGTAACAGTGTCCCCATGTCATCATCTCCTATATGAACAATAAGGACAGATTACTGGACAAAAGCTCAACGCCTCTCATCTCTCTCCCTCTATCGTTTTCTGTGTTCTCTCTCTCTTTCTGAATGAACTCAGTAGCTCTGTGATGTGTGCCTGAACCCATTGATTGTCAAGTTACACCTAATTTACCCATATGTGTGTGTATATGGGTGCGGCCTACTGCAGTGTGCCAGGCTGTCCAGTGATGCAACACATATACCCAACCTGTCAGACTCTGTTTGTACCTTGAGGTTTCCTCAAGTCAAATACTTGTGTGTGTGTGTGTGTGTGTGTACAGATGTAGGATCTTAATTTGATCGCCGTGTTACAACATAATTTTACTGCAATGCAGGACATTTGAAGTTTAGACTCAATTTTCTCTTCAAAAATATTATAATCCACATAATAATTCACATTTCCTGTTGCTGAAGCATTTTTTTCCCTGCTGTATCATACTGGCTCAAATTAAGATCCTACATCTGGAGGTGTATATGTGTGGGAGACATAAAGATTAGAATACAGATTAACACACCATATCCATGATCATTCATCATTGTCACATCTTTCTTTCATGGCTTCGTTTACATCTGAAAAAAACTGAAACTGTGTGTGTGTGTATCAGGCATTTAAAATGTTGAACATTGTTAGCTGAGGTACCGTTTACACCCTGAGGCAGCAACTGTATGACCTAGTCTGACCTGGCTCCACACACACACACACACACACACACACACACACACACACACACACACACACACACACACACACACACACACACACACACACACACACACACACACACACACACACACACACACACACACACACACACACACACACACACACACACACACACACACACACACACACTTATCATTCATGATCTTGAGTGGGAAGATGAAGAAAGGAATCTACATAGTGTGTGTGTGTTTAATTCATTGCTAACTTTGCTCTGTAATAACCCCAAGTAATCATAATAACAGGAATTCCAGCCAACGCAGACGCACACAGCACTCTTACACTGGCGCACAAGTATAGCCTGCACTTAGAGGTATAACACTGAGTTTTTAACTATTTACATGTTGCATTGCATGTCTGCCTGTTTGTGAATAAATGTGAAAATCTTAATTCTTCATCAAAATAACATCTGAATACCAACATGAAAGATAGTTTACTGAACTCTGTTGTCCAAATCAACTCATCCCCCTTAGGCACCCCTTCATACCCACCCCAAATCAACTCATCCCCCTTAGGCACCCCTTCATACCCACCCCAAATCAACTAATACCCCTTAGGCACCCCTTCCTCCCCACCCCAAATCAACTAATACCCCTTAGGTATGGCTCAGTAACTCGTGTTTGCATCTCAATGTGAAAAAAACTGTTTGCATGTTCTTCACAAAGAGGGCAACAGATGCTACTGAGCCAGATGTCTATGTGTCAGGGGAGAAGCTCCAGGTGGTATCCGATTTTAAGTACCTTGGCATCATACTTAATTCCAACCTCTCTTTTAAAAAGCATGTGAAAAAGGTAATTCAAATAACTAAATTCAATCTAGCTAATTTCCGATTTATACGAAATTGTTTGACTACAGAGGTAGCAAAACTGTACTTCAAATCTATGATACTCCCCCACTTAACATACTGCTTGACTAGTTGGGCCCAAGCTTGCTGTACAACATTAAAACCTATTCAGTCTGTCTACAAACAGGCTCTCAAAGTGCTTGATAGGAAGCCCAATAGCCATCATCATTGTCACATCCTTAGAAAACATGAGCTCTTGAGTTGGGAAAATCTTGTGCAATACACCGACGCATGTCTTGTATCCAAGATCCTTAATGGCCTGGCTCCCCCTCCACTCAATATTTTTGTTAAACAGAAAACCCAGCCATATGGCAGCAGATCCACAAGGTCTGCCATGAGAGGTGACTGTATAGTTCCCCTAAGGAAAAGCACCTTTAGTAAATCTGCATTCTCTGTGAGAGCTTCCCATGTCTGGAATACACTGCCATCAGACACACATAACTGCACCACATATCACACTTTCACAAAATGCTTGAAGACATGGCTAAAGGTCAATCAGATTTGTGAACATGGTCCCTAGCTGTGTGTTGCCGCTTTCCATGTTGTCTGTTGTCTGTAGCTTGTGAGGTATGGAAACACTTTGTTGCTTTTATGAATTTTGTCTTGCTGCTTTTTGTTCTATGTTGCTCTGTCTGTATGCTATGTCTTGCTTGTCCTATGTTGCTATGTTGCTATGTCTATGGTGCTATTGTCTATATTGTAATTGTTTTTAATAACCTGCCCAGGGACTGCGGTTGAAAATTAGCCGGCTGGCTAAAACCGGCACTTTTACTGAAACGTTGATTAATGTGCACTGTCCCTGTAAAAATAAAATAAAATAAAATAAAAAATAAAAAAAGTATCCCTTCCTCCCCACCCCAAATCAACTAATACCCCTTAGGTATCCCTTCCTCCCCACCCAAAATCCACTCATACCCCTTAGGCACCCCTTCCTCACACCCCAAATCAACTCATACCACTTAGGTATCCCTACCTCCATAACGCAAATCAACTCATACTCCTTCGGCACCCCTGCCTAGTGGGCACAGGATTGGAAATATACATTTAAAACATTTGCAAAACTTAAAAGGAGCTATTGGCTGTCAAAGACAAATGTAGATCTGTTTCAGATGAAAATCATGAGCTGAGGGATTAGGGAGGGATGTAGGATGATCAACACCTGACCTTTCACCATTGACCTTTTATTACAACTCTTGCATGGTTCTGACTCACCACATTACAACTCTGACCTTTAGCATCACCCCTGGGTGGCAGGTAGCCTAGTGGTTAGAGCGTTGGGCAAGTAACCAAAAGGTTGCTAAATCAAATCCCCGAGCTGACAAGGTGAAAATCTGTTTTTCTGCCCCTGAACAAGGCAGTTAACCCACTAGGGCATCATTGTAAATAATAATTTGTTCTTAACTGACTTGCCTAGTTAAATAAAGGACTGCTCATGATCAAAACCAGGGGCTCAACCTGGGTATTGGGTTCATCAGGCTTATTGGGTTCATCCACAAGTATTGCAAAGGTGTTTCATAGCATCATATGTCATATTTGCACGCTTGCGATGTGAGGGCTAGGATCGGTGATTCCCGTGGGTGCCACATCTCCACATTGTCAACTTCCCAGCAGCACTAAGGAGTCCCTCTGGTCGATTCCAGCAAGAGGAATCTCCTCAATGAACCTCGAGTAAGAGAAAATAAATGACAGGAGAGAAAAAAAGTTCTGGCTCAGCTGCACTCACCTGACACCTAGCACTCACCTGACTGCATGCCTGTAAGGCAGGTATGAACCTGTGCCCCACCCGATTCCTGGTAGTGCTGACTGGCTGACTGGCTGTGCGTATGATGTTTATCGGGGTCATACTGGGACAGCTTATGCAATTTAGTGCTGATGGAAACGTGTGTTTGTCTCGTAAATGCAGGCGATGTAATGATTTAGCCACCTAGGATTCACTGAGTCCTTTATGCCCGTTATGCTTCTGTCGTCCCATATACGAGTTGATAATGGCAGATTTGGTCATTGATAAGCGCCTGCATTGGAACTCAGTGGCTGTACTGTAACATATGACGTCAGAGCTCAAGCTCTCTGCTTTACAGTGCTGTATTGGTTTCTACTGACAGCCGTTTGGTTCTAAACGTGTGTACCACGCGCAACAATAAGGTGCCCCCCATCCCTCCCGCTGATTTGGCTACTTCTGCATATTTGTTGTTGTCTGAGTGAGGGGATGCTGTACATTAGAGAGGATTCCATGTGTTCTGAAAGAGGAGACCTGGAGGGTTATAGTAAATACCCATTTCATGTCAATACAAGCAAACCACACATCTGAGTCCAAATGTGCACTTTGCATTTCCATATTTGAAAACCTATGTCTATGGCTATGTTTGATGTAATGTTACAAGGATAACGTGTCAGACCCTAGGTTGTCCTGAACTGAATTAGCCTATGTTTGTGGAATTGTAAAGAACATTTGCAGCAGAACATGCACTTGGATGCACTGGAATCTATGGGCACCAAAATTACAATCTGTTTGTCTGGAGGGCCTTGTGAAAGCACACACGGTAAGATCGTATTTTATAACTTAGCTCGTCATGTTGGCAACCGAATAAGCTTTAAAAGGATGTCCTCCTGACCCAGATTGCACTTTATAATGGAATGTTTTTGGATTGTATAAACAACAACAGTAATTGTGCGATGGTGGGGACACAGGGCTGTGTTCCAAACCAAAAAACTACAAGTGTTCTTGCTTCAGTTCCTCAACGGCAAACCTAGGAGAGTTAAAAAAGCACCTTGAGGCTCTTTCCTTGAGTTATGAAAG
Source organism: Oncorhynchus keta (assembly GCF_023373465.1). Classification (NCBI taxonomy): domain Eukaryota; kingdom Metazoa; phylum Chordata; class Actinopteri; order Salmoniformes; family Salmonidae; genus Oncorhynchus; species Oncorhynchus keta. The sequence continues at coordinate 82,198,368 of NC_068454.1, forward strand.
TGCATTGAAATGACTTAGGAACTGTATACACTTTGGAGTGGTCTGTGGCCACTTGGAGACACCAGTTAGACCTCTCAATCAAACCCTTGGGTAACACCTTACTTAACACCCAGTGTCATAACACATCAAGAAGCATTATGACCATCCTGTGTCACTTTACTTGGACTAAGAAAATACACTTTATGACACAGTCAAGAAGCATTATGACCATCCTGTGTCACTTTACTTGGACTAAGAAAATACACTTTATGACACAGTCAAGAAGCATTATGACCATCCTGTGTCACTTTACTTGGACTAAGAAAATACACTTTATGACACAGTCAAGAAGCATTATGACCATCCTGTGTCACTTTACTTGGACTAAGAAAATACACTTTATGACACAGTCAAGAAGCATTATGACCATCCTGTGTCACTTTACTTGGACTAAGAAAATACACTTTATGACACAGTCAAGAAGCATTATGACCATCCTGTGTCACTTTACTTGGACTAAGAAAATACACTTTATGACACAGTCAAGAAGCATTATGACCATCCTGTGTCACTTTACTTGGACTAAGAAAATACACTTTATGACACAGTCAAGAAGCATTATGACCATCCTGTGTCACTTTACTTGGACTAAGAAAATACACTTTATGACACAGTCAAGAAGCATTATGACCATCCTGTGTCACTTTACTTGGACTAAGAAAATACACTTTATGACACAGTCAAGAAGCATTATGACCATCCTGTGTCACTTTACTTGGACTAAGAAAATACACTTTATGACACAGTCAAGAAGCATTATGACCATCCTGTGTCACTTTACTTGGACTAAGAAAATACACTTTATGACACAGTCAAGAAGCATTATGACCATCCTGTGTCACTTTACTTGGACTAAGAAAATACACTTTATGACACAGTCAAGAAGCATTATGACCATCATAATCATATAAGCCATATAGGCCTATCACACACATGCCCTTATGATATTCATCAGTCAAAACAAGAGGGTGTCTTGTCCTGCTCCTGAAATTTGCTCCTGCATTCAACCCAGTCATCATCAAAAGAACATTGGGGTAGGTGCATGTCTGACATCAATGTATGCACAGTTACAATGATCATTTAATAGGGTGGCGTACAACTGGTCCAGCATCGTCCGGGTTCGGGGAGGGTTTGGCCCGGGTAGGCCTTCGTTGTAAATAATCATTTGTTCTTAACTGACTTGTCTAGTTAAATAAAGGTTCAAATAAAAACCAAAATATGGTCAATTTCAGAAAATGTTATATCACATAAATGTACTGTTGAAATACTGTTTTGTTATACTGTTATACTGTTCTGTATATCATGGCGATCAGGCATTCTATTCTACTAGGTACTGATTCAAAAATGTTCTGATGTATTTTCTTGCTTGAACATGTAACATGCAATTATCCTTGAAATAGCAGTCATGTGTGTGTGCCAACATGCATACTGATGATGGCCTGAGGCCCAAACGTTTCACTTTGTTTTCACCTTTCGTTTATGCACTTTCTTGCACTCTGATTTTTTGGGCACCATGATGTTTTAATAAACATCTGTACAGAGCATGGCAGCTATATAAGAAGAGAACATTGTACAGAGCATGGCACTATATAAGAAGAGAACATTGTACAGAGCATGGCACTATATAAGAAGAGAACATTGTACAGAGCATGGCACTATATAAGAAGAGAACATTGTACAGAGCATGGCAGCTATATAAGAAGAGAACAATGAACATTGTACAGAACATGGCACATACTACAGAACATGGCACTATATATAAGAAGAGAACATTGTACAGAGCATGGCAGCTATATAAGAAGAGAACAATGTACAGAGCATGGCACTATATAAGAAGAGAACATTGTACAGAGCATGGCACTATATAAGAAGAGAACATTGTACAGAGCATGGCACTATATAAGAAGAGAACATTGTACAGAGCATGGCACTATATAAGAAGAGAACATTGTACAGAACATGGCACTATATAAGAAGAGAACATTGTACAGAGCATGGCACTATATAAGAAGAGAACATTGTACAGAGCATGGCAGCTATATAAGAAGAGAACAATGTACAGAGCATGGCACTATATAAGAAGAGAACATTGTACAGAGCATGGCAGCTATATAAGAAGAGAACAATGTACAGAGCATGGCACTATATAAGAAGAGAACATTGTACAGAGCATGGCAGCTATATAAGAAGAGAACAATGTACAGAGCATGGCACTATATAAGAAGAGAACATTGTACAGAGCATGGCAGCTATATAAGAAGAGAACAATGTACAGAGCATGGCACTATATAAGAAGAGAACATTGTACAGAGCATGGCAGCTATATAAGAAGAGAACATTGTACAGAGCATGGCAGCTATATAAGAAGAGAACATTGTACAGAGCATGGCACTATATAAGAAGAGAACATTGTACAGAGCATGGCACTATATAAGAAGAGAACATTGTACAGAGCATGGCAGCTATATAAGAAGAGAACAATGTACAGAGCATGGCACTATATAAGAAGAGAACATTGTACAGAGCATGGCAGCTATATAAGAAGAGAACATTGTACAGAACATGGCAGCTATATAAGAAGAGAACATTGTACAGAGCATGGCACTATATAAGAAGAGAACATTGTACAGAGCATGGCACTATATATAAGAGAACAGAGAACTATATAAGAAGAGAAATTGTACAGAGCATGGCACTATATAAGAAGAGAACATTGTACAGAGCATGGCACTATATAAGAAGAGAACATTGTACAGAGTACAGAGCATGGCACTATATGGCACTATATAAGAAGAGAACATTGTACAGAACATGGCACTATATAAGAAGAGAACATTGTACAGAGCATGGCAGCTATATAAGAAGAGAACATTGTACAGAGCATGGCAGCTATATAAGAAGAGAACATTGTACAGAGCATGGCAGCTATATAAGAAGAGAACATTGTACAGAGCATGGCACTATATAAGAAGAGAACATTGTACAGAGCATGGCACTATATAAGAAGAGAACATTGTACAGAGCATGGCAGCTATATAAGAAGAGAACATTGTACAGAGCATGGCACTATATAAGAAGAGAACATTGTACAGAGCATGGCACTATATAAGAAGAGAACATTGTACAGAGCATGGCACTATATAAGAAGAGAACATTGTACAGAGCATGGCACTATATAAGAAGAGAACAATGTACAGAGCATGGCACTATATAAGAAGAGAACATTGTACAGAGCATGGCACTATATAAGAAGAGAACATTGTACAGAGCATGGCACTATATAAGAAGAGAACATTGTACAGAGCATGGCACTATATAAGAAGAGAACATTGTACAGAGCATGGCAGCTATATAAGAAGAGAACATTGTACAGAGCATGGCACTATATAAGAAGAGAACATTGTACAGAGCATGGCACTATATAAGAAGAGAACATTGTACAGAGCATGGCACTATATAAGAAGAGAACATTGTACAGAGCATGGCACTATATAAGAAGAGAACATTGTACAGAGCATGGCAGAACTATATAAGAAGAGAACATTGTACAGAAGCAGCAGAGCATGGCACTATATAAGAAGAGAACATTGTACAGAGCATGGCACTATATAAGAAGAGAACATTGTACAGAGCATGGCACTATATAAGAAGAGAACATTGTACAGAGCATGGCAGCTATATAAGAAGAGAACATTGTACAGAGCATGGCACTATATAAGAAGAGAACATTGTACAGAGCATGGCACTATATAAGAAGAGAACATTGTACAGAGCATGGCACTATATAAGAAGAGAACATTGTACAGAGCATGGCACTATATAAGAAGAGAACATTGTACAGAGCATGGCACTATATAAGAAGAGAACATTGTACAGAGCATGGCAGCACTATATAAGAAGAGAACATTGTACAGAGCATGGCATGGCACTATATAAGAAGAGAACATTGTACAGAGCATGGCACTATATAAGAAGAGAACATTGTACAGAGCATGGCACTATATAAGAAGAGAACATTGTACAGAGCATGGCACTATATAAGAAGAGAACATTGTACAGAGCATGGCACTATATAAGAAGAGAACATTGTACAGAGCATGGCACTATATAAGAAGAGAACATTGTACAGAGCATGGCAGCACTATATAAGAAGAGAACATTGTACAGAGCATGGCACTATATAAGAAGAGAACATTGTACAGAGCATGGCACTATATAAGAAGAGAACATTGTACAGAGCATGGCACTATATAAGAAGAGAACATTGTACAGAGCATGGCACTATATAAGAAGAGAACATTGTACAGAGCATGGCACTATATAAAGAGAACATTGTACAGAACATGGCACTATATAAGAAGAGAACATTGTACAGAACATGGCACTATATAAGAAGAGAACATTGTACAGAGCATGGCACTATATAAGAAGAGAACATTGTACAGAACATGGCACTATATAAGAAGAGAACATTGTACAGAGCATGGCACTATATAAGAAGAGAACATTGTACAGAGCATGGCACTATATAAGAAGAGAACATTGTACAGAGCATGGCACTATATGTAAGAAGAGAACATTGTACAGAGCATGGCATGGCACTATATAAGAAGAGAACATTGTACAGAGCATGGCACTATATAAGAAGAGAACATTGTACAGAGCATGGCACTATATAAGAAGAGAACATTGTACAGAGCATGGCAGCTATATAAGAAGAGAACATTGTACAGAGCATGGCACTATATAAGAAGAGAACATTGTACAGAGCATGGCACTATATAAGAAGAGAACATTGTACAGAGCATGGCACTATATAAGAAGAGAACATTGTACAGAGCATGGCACTATATAAGAAGAGAACATTGTACATGGCACTATATGTACAGAGCATGGCACTATATAAGAAGAGAACATTGTACAGAGCATGGCACTATATAAGAAGAGAACATTGTACAGAATGGCATGGCACTATATAAGAAGAGAACATTGTACAGAGCATGGCACTATATAAGAAGAGAACATTGTACAGAGCATGGCACTATATAAGAAGAGAACATTGTACAGAGCATGGCACTATATAAGAAGAGAACATTGTACAGAGCATGGCACTATATAAGAAGAGAACATTGTACAGAGCATGGCACTATATAAGAAGAGAAGCTATATAAGAAGAGAACATTGTACAGAGCATGGCACTATATAAGAAGAGAACATTGTACAGAGCATGGCACTATATAAGAAGAGAACATTGTACAGAGCATGGCACTATATAAGAAGAGAACATTGTACAGAGCATGGCACTATATAAGAAGAGAACATTGTACAGAACATGGCACTATATAAGAAGAGAACATTGTACAGAGCATGGCAGCTATATAAGAAGAGAACATTGTACAGAGCATGGCACTATATAAGAAGAGAACATTGTACAGAGCATGGCACTATATAAGAAGAGAACATTGTACAGAGCATGGCACTGGCAGCTATATAAGAAGAGAACATATGTACAGAGCATGGCACTATATAAGAAGAGAACATTGTACAGAGCATGGCACTATATAAGAAGAGAACATTGTACAGAGCATGGCACTATATAAGAAGAGAACATTGTACAGAGAACATGGCACTATATAAGAAGAGAACATTGTACAGAACATGGCACTATATAAGAAGAGAACATTGTACAGAGCATGGCACTATATAAGAAGAGAACATTGTACAGAACATGGCACTATATAAGAAGAGAACAATGTACAGAGCATGGCACTATATAAGAAGAGAACATTGTACAGAGCATGGCACTATATAAGAAGAGAACATTGTACAGAGCATGGCACTATATAAGAAGAGAACATTGTACAGAGCATGGCACTATATAAGAAGAGAACATTGTACAGAGCATGGCACTATATAAGAAGAGAACATTGTACAGAGCATGGCACTATATAAGAAGAGAACATTGTACAGAGCATGGCACTATATAAGAAGAGAACATTGTACAGAGCATGGCACTATATAAGAAGAGAACATTGTACAGAGCATGGCACTATATAAGAAGAGAACATTGTACAGAGCATGGCACTATATAAGAAGAGAACATGGCACTATATAAGAAGAGAACATTGTACAGAGCATGGCACTATATAAGAAGAGAACATTGTACAGAGCATGGCACTATATAAGAAGAGAACATTGTACAGAGCATGGCACTATATAAGAAGAGAACATTGTACAGAGCATGGCACTATATAAGAAGAGAACATTGTACAGAGCATGGCACTATATAAGAAGAGAACATTGTACAGAGCATGGCACTATATAAGAAGAGAACATTGTACAGAGCATGGCACTATATAAGAAGAGAACATTGTACAGAGCATGGCACTATATAAGAAGAGAACATTGTACATGGCACTATATAAGAAGAGAACATGGCACTATATAAGAAGAGAACATTGTACAGAGCATGGCACTATATAAGAAGAGAACATTGTACAGAGCATGGCACTATATAAGAAGAGAACATTGTACAGAGCATGGCACTATATAAGAAGAGAACATTGTACAGAGCACTATATAAGAAGAGAACATTGTACAGAGCATGGCACTATATAAGAAGAGAACATTGTACAGAGCATGGCACTATATAAGAAGAGAACATTGTACAGAGCATGGCACTATATAAGAAGAGAACATTGTACAGAGCATGGCACTATATAAGAAGAGAACATTGTACAGAGCATGGCACTATATAAGAAGAGAACATTGTACAGAGCATGGCACTATATAAGAAGAGAACATTGTACAGAGCATGTACAGAGCATGACGCACTATATAAGAAGAGAACATTGTACAGAGCATGGCACTATATAAGAAGAGAACATTGTACAGAACATGGCACTATATAAGAAGAGAACATTGTACAGAGCATGGCACTATATAAGAAGAGAACATTGTACAGAGCATGGCACTATATAAGAAGAGAACATTGTACAGAGCATGGCACTATATAAGAAGAGAACATTGTACAGAGCATGGCACTATATAAGAAGAGAACATTGTACAGAGCATGGCACTATATAAGAAGAGAACATTGTACAGAGCATGGCACTATATAAGAAGAGAACATTGTACAGAGCATGGCACTATATAAGAAGAGAACATTGTACAGAACATGGCACTATATAAGAAGAGAACATTGTACAGAGCATGGCACTATATAAGAAGAGAACATTGTACAGAGCATGGCACTATATAAGAAGAGAACATTGTACAGAGCATGGCACTATATAAGAAGAGAACATTGTACAGAGCATGGCAGCTATATAAGAAAGAGAACATTATACAGAGAACATGGCATGGCACTATATAAGAAGAGAACATTGTACAGAGCATGGCACTATATAAGAAGAGAACATTGTACAGAGCATGGCACTATATAAGAAGAGAACATTGTACAGAGCATGGCACTATATAAGAAGAGAACATTGTACAGAACATGGCACTATATAAGAAGAGAACATTGTACAGAGCATGGCACTATATAAGAAGAGAACATTGTACAGAACATGGCACTATATAAGAAGAGAACATTGTACAGAGCATGGCACTATATAAGAAGAGAACATTGTACAGAGCATGGCACTATATAAGAAGAGAACATTGTACAGAACATGGCACTATATAAGAAGAGAACATTGTACAGAGCATGGCACTATATAAGAAGAGAACATTGTACAGAGCATGGCACTATATAAGAAGAGAACATTGTACAGAGCATGGCACTATATAAGAAGAGAACATTGTACAGAGCATGGCACTATATAAGAAGAGAACATTGTACAGAGCTCTTCCATGGCACTATATAAGAAGAGAACATTGTACAGAGCATGGCACTATATAAGAAGAGAACATTGTACAGGCATGGCACTATATAAGAAGAGAACATTGTACAGAGCATGGCACTATATAAGAAGAGAACATTGTACAGAGCATGGCACTATATAAGAAGAGAACATTGTACAGAGCATGGCACTATATAAGAAGAGAACATTGTACAGAAGCATGGCACTATATAAGAAGAGAACATTGTACAGAGCATGGCACTATATAAGAAGAGAACATTGTACAGAGCATGGCACTATATAAGAAGAGAACATTGTACAGAACATGGCACTATATAAGAAGAGAACATGTACAGAAGAGAACATGGCACTATATAAGAAGAGAACATTGTACAGAGCATGGCACTATATAAGAAGAGAACATTGTACAAGCATGGCACTATATAAGAAGAGAACATTGTACAGAGCATGGCAGCTATATAAGAAGAGAACATTGTACAGACTATATAAGAAGAGAACATGGCAGCTATATAAGAAGAGAACATTGTACAGAGCATGGCACTATATAAGAAGAGAACATTGTACAGAGCATGGCACTATATAAGAAGAGAACATTGTGCATGGCACTATATAAGAAGAGAACATTGTACAGGCATGGCACTATATAAGAAGAGAACATTGTACAGAGCATGGCACTATATAAGAAGAGAACATTGCACTATATAAGAAGAGAACATTGTACAGAGCATGGCACTATATAAGAAGAGAACATTGTACAGAGCATGGCACTATATAAGAAGAGAACATTGTACAGAGCATGGCACTATATAAGAAGAGAACATTGTACAGAGCATGGCACTATATAAGAAGAGAACATTGTACTATATAAGAAGAGAACATTGCATGGCACTATATAAGAAGAGAACATTGTACAGAACATGGCACTATATAAGAAGAGAACATTGTACAGAGCATGGCACTATATAAGAAGAGAACATTGTACAGAGCATGGCACTATATAAGAAGAGAACATTGTACAGAGCATGGCACTATATAAGAAGAGAACATTGTACAGAGCATGGCACTATATAAGAAGAGAACATTGTACAGAGCATGGCACTATATAAGAAGAGAACATTGTACAGAGCATGGCACTATATAAGAAGAGAACATTGTACAGAGCATGGCACTATATATATAAGAAGAGAACATTGTACAGAGCATGGCACTATATAAGAAGAGAACATTGTACAGAGCATGGCACTATATAAGAAGAGAACATTGTACAGAGCATGGCACTATATAAGAAGAGAACATTGTACAGAGCATGGCACTATATAAGAAGAGAACATTGTACAGAGCATGGCACTATATAAGAAGATAACATTGTACAGAGCATGGCACTATATAAGAAGAGAACATTGTACAGAACATGGCACTATATAAGAAGAGAACATTGTACAGAGCATGGCACTATATAAGAAGAGAACATTGTACAGAGCATGGCAGCTATATAAGAAGAGAACATTGTACAGAGCATGGCACTATATAAGAAGAGAACATTGTACAGAGCATGGCACTATATAAGAAGAGAACATTGTACAGAACATGGCACTATATAAGAAGAGAACATTGTACAGAGCATGGCACTATATAAGAAGAGAACATTGTACAGAGCATGGCACTATATAAGAAGAGAACATTGTACAGAGCATGGCACTATATAAGAAGAGAACATTGTACAGAGCATGGCAGCTATATAAGAAGAGAACATTGTACAGAGCATGGCACTATATAAGAAGAGAACATTGTACAGAGCATGGCACTATATAAGAAGAGAACATTGTACAGAGCATGGCACTATATAAGAAGAGAACATTGTACAGAGAACATTGTACATGGCAGCTATATAAGAAGAGAACATTGTACAGAGCATGGCACTATATAAGAAGAGAACATTGTACAGAGCATGGCACTATATAAGAAGAGAACATTGTACAGAGCATGGCACTATATAAGAAGAGAACATTGTACAGAGCATGGCACTATATAAGAAGAGAACATTGTACAGAGCATGGCACTATATAAGAAGAGAACATTGTACAGAGCATGGCAGCTATATAAGAAGAGAACATTGTACAGAGCATGGCACTATATAAGAAGAGAACATTGTACAGAGCATGGCACTATATAAGAAGAGAACATTGTACAGAGCATGGCAGCTATATAAGAAGAGAACATTGTACAGAGCATGGCACTATATAAGAAGAGAACATTGTACAGAGCATGGCACTATATAAGAAGAGAACATTGTACAGAGCATGGCACTATATAAGAAGAGAACATTGTACAGAGCATGGCACTATATAAGAAGAGAACATTGTACAGAGCATGGCACTATATAAGAAGAGAACATTGTACAGAGCATGGCACTATATAAGAAGAGAACATTGTACAGAGCATGGCACTATATAAGAAGAGAACATTGTACAGAGCATGGCACACTATATAAGAAGAGAACATTGTACAGAGCATGGCACTATATAAGAAGAGAACATTGTACAGAGCATGGCACTATATAAGAAGAGAACATTGTACAGAGCATGGCACTATATAAGAAGAGAACATTGTACAGAGCATGGCACTATATAAGAAGAGAACATTGTACAGAGCATGGCACTATATAAGAAGAGAACATTGTACAGAGCATGGCACTATATAAGAAGAGAACATTGTACAGAGCATGGCACTATATAAGAAGAGAACATTGTACAGAGCATGGCACTATATAAGAAGAGAACATTGTACAGAGCATGGCACTATATAAGAAGAGAACATTGTACAGAGCATGGCACTATATAAGAAGAGAACATTTGCATGGCACTATATAAGAAGAGAACATTGTACAGGCATGGCACTATATAAGAAGAGAACATTGTACAGAGCATGGCACTATATAAGAAGAGAACATTGTACAGAACATGGCACTATATAAGAAGAGAACATTGTACAGAGCATGGCACTATATAAGAAGAGAACATTGTACAGAGCATGGCACTATATAAGAAGAGAACATTGTACAGAGCATGGCACTATATAAGAAGAGAACATTGTACAGAGAACATTGGCATGGCTATATAAGAAGAGAACATTGTACAGAGCATGGCACTATATAAGAAGAGAACATTGTACAGAGCATGGCACTATATAAGAAGAGAACATTGTACAGAGCATGGCACTATATAAGAAGAGAACATTGTACAGAGCATGGCACTATATAAGAAGAGAACATTGTACAGAGCATGGCACTATATAAGAAGAGAACATTGTACAGAGACATGGCACTATATAAGAAGAGAACATTGTACAGAGCATGGCACTATATAAGAAGAGAACATTGTACAGAGCATGGCACTATATAAGAAGAGAACATTGTACAGAGCATGGCACTATATAAGAAGAGAACATTGTACAGAGCATGGCACTATATAAGAAAGAAGAGAACATTGTACAGAGCATGGCACTATATAAGAAGAGAACATTGTACAGAGCATGGCACTATATAAGAAGAGAACATTGTACAGAGCATGGCAGCTATATAAGAAGAGAACATGTACAGAGCATGGCACTATATAAGAAGAGAACATTGTACAGAGCATGGCACTATATAAGAAGAGAACATTGTACAGAGCATGGCAGCTATATAAGAAGAGAACATTGTACAGAGCATGGCACTATATAAGAAGAGAACATTGTATAAGAAGAGAAGAGCATGGCACTATATAAGAAGAGAACATTGTACAGAGCATGGCACTATATAAGAAGAGAACATTGTACAGAGAACATGGCACTATATAAGAAGAGAACATTGTACAGAGCATGGCACTATATAAGAAGAGAACATTGTACAGAGCATGGCACTATATAAGAAGAGAACATTGTACAGAGCATGGCACTATATAAGAAGAGAACATTGTACAGAGCATGGCACTATATAAGAAGAGAACATTGTACAGAGCATGGCACTATATAAGAAGAGAACATTGTACAGAGCATGGCACTATATAAGAAGAGAACATTGTACAGAGCATGGCACTATATAAGAAGAGAACATTGTACAGAGCATGGCACTATATAAGAAGAGAACATTGTACAGAGCATGGCACTATATAAGAAGAGAACATTGTACAGAGCATGGCACTATATAAGAAGAGAACATTGTACAGAGCATGGCACTATATAAGAAGAGAACATTGTACAGAGAGAACATGGCACTATATAAGAAGAGAACATTGTACAGAGCATGGCACTATATAAGAAGAGAACATTGTACAGAGCATGGCACTATATAAGAAGAGAACATTGTACAGAGCATGGCACTATATAAGAAGAGAACATTGTACAGAGCATGGCACTATATAAGAAGAGAACATTGTACAGAGCATGGCACTATATAAGAAGAGAACATTGTACAGAGCATGGCACTATATAAGAAGAGAACATTGTACAGAGCATGGCACTATATAAGAAGAGAACATTGTACAGAGCATGGCACTATATAAGAAAGAGAACATTGTACAGAGCAGCACGGCACTATATAAGAAGAGAACATTGTACAGAGCATGGCACTATATAAGAAGAGAACATTGTACAGAACATGGCACTATATAAGAAGAGAACATTGTACAGAGCATGGCACTATATAAGAAAGACAGAATGGCACTATATAAGAAGAGAACATGGCACATGGCATATAAGAAGAGAACATTGTACAGAGCATGGCACTATATAAGAAGAGAACATTGTACAGAGCATGGCACTATATAAGAAGAGAACATTGTACAGAGCATGGCACTATATAAGAAGAGAACATTGTACAGAGCATGGCACTATATAAGAAGAGAACATTGTACAGAGCATGGCACTATATAATTGAAGAGAACATTGTACAGAGCATGGCACTATATAAGAAGAGAACATTGTACAGAGCATGGCACTATATAAGAAGAGAACATTGTACAGAGCATGGCACTATATAAGAAGAGAACATTGTACAGAACATGGCACTATATAAGAAGAGAACATTGTACAGAGCATGGCACTATAAGAAGAGAACATTGTACAGAGCATGGCAGCTATAAGAAGAGAACATTGTACAGAGCATGGCACTATATAAGAAGAAGAAGAGAGCATGGCACTATGTACAGAAGCATGGCACTATATAAGAAGAGAACATTGTACAGAGCATGGCACTATATAAGAAGAGAACATTGTACAGAGCATGGCACTATATAAGAAGAGAACATTGTACAGAGCATGGCACTATATAAGAAGAGAACATTGTACAGAGCATGGCACTATATAAGAAGAGAACATTGTACAGAGCATGGCACTATATAAGAAGAGAACATTGTACAGAGCATGGCACTATATAAGAAGAGAACATTGTACAGAGCATGGCACTATATAAGAAGAGAACATTGTACAGAGCATGGCACTATATAAGAAGAGAACATTGTACAGAGCATGGCACTATATAAGAAGAGAACATTGTACAGAGCATGGCACTATATAAGAAGAGAACATTGTACAGAGCATGGCACTATATAAGAAGAGAACATTGTACAGAGCATGGCAGCTATATAAGAAGAGAACATTGTACAGAGCATGGCACTATATAAGAAGAGAACATTGTACAGAGCATGGCACTATATAAGAAGAGAACATTGTACAGAGCATGGCACTATATAAGAAGAGAACATTAAGAAGAGTACAGAGCATGGCACTATATAAGAAGAGAACATTGTACAGAGCATGGCACTATATAAGAAGAGAACATTGTACAGAGCATGGCACTATATAAGAAGAGAACATTGTACAGAGCATGGCACTATATAAGAAGAGAACATTGTACAGAGCATGGCACTATATAAGAAGAGAACATTGTACAGAGCATGGCACTATATAAGAAGAGAACATTGTACAGAGAACATGGCACTATATAAGAAGAGAACATTGTACAGATAAGAAGAGAACATGGCATGGCTATATAAGAAGAGAACATTGTACAGAGCATGGCACTATATAAGAAGAGAACATTGTACAGAGCATGGCACTATATAAGAAGAGAACATTGTACAGAGCATGGCACTATATAAGAAGAGAACATTGTACAGAACATGGCACTATATAAGAAGAGAACATTGTACAGAGCATGGCACTATATAAGAAGAGAACATTGTACAGAGAGCTATATGGCACATGGCATATAAGAAGAGAACATTGTACAGAGCATGGCACTATATAAGAAGAGAACATTGTACAGAGCATGGCACTATATAAGAAGAGAACATTGTACAGAGCATGGCACTATATAAGAAGAGAACATTGTACAGAGCATGGCACTATATAAGAAGAGAACATTGTACAGAGCATGGCACTATATAAGAAGAGAACATTGTACAGAGCATGGCACTATATAAGAAGAGAACATTGTACAGAGCATGGCACTATATAAGAAGAGAACATTGTACAGAGCATGGCACTATATAAGAAGAGAACATTGTACAGAGCATGGCAGCTATATAAGAAGAGAACATTGTACAGATGGCACTATATGGCACTATATAAGAAGAGAACATTGTACAGAGCATGGCACTATATAAGAAGAGAACATTGTACAGAGCATGGCACTATATAAGAAGAGAACATTGTACAGAGCATGGCACTATATAAGAAGAGAACATTGTACAGAGCATGGCACTATATAAGAAGAGAACATTGTACAGAGCATGGCACTATATAAGAAGAGAACATTGTACAGAGCATGGCACTATATAAGAAGAGAACATTGTACAGAGCATGGCACTATAAGAAGAGAAATTGTAAGATGGCACTATATAAGAAGAGAACATTGTACAGAGCATGGCACTATATAAGAAAGAAGAGAACATTGTACAGAGCATGGCACTATATAAGAAGAGAACATTGTACAGAGCATGGCACTATATAAGAAGAGAACATTGTACAGAGCATGGCACTATATAAGAAAGAAGAGAACATTGTACAGAGCATGGCACTATATAAGAAGAGAACATTGTACAGAGCATGGCACTATATAAGAAGAGAACATTGTACAGAGCATGGCAGCTATATAAGAAGAGAACATTGTACAGAGCATGGCACTATATAAGAAGAGAACATTGTACAGAGCATGGCACTATATAAGAAGAGAACATTGTACAGAGCATGGCACTATATAAGAAGAGAACATTGTAGCATGGCACTATATAAGAAGAGAACATTGTACAGAGCATGGCACTATATAAGAAGAGAACATTGTACAGAGCATGGCACTATATAAGAAGAGAACATTGTACAGAGCATGGCACTATATAAGAAGAGAACATTGTACAGAGCATGGCACTATATAAGAAGAGAACATTGTACAGAGCATGGCACTATATAAGAAGAGAACATTGTACAGAACATGGCACTATATAAGAAGAGAACATTGTACAGAGCATGGCACTATATAAGAAGAGAACATTGTACAGAGCATGGCACTATATAAGAAGAGAACATTGTACAGAGCATGGCACTATATAAGAAGAGAACATTGTACAGAGCATGGCACTATATAAGAAGAGAACATTGTACAGAGCATGGCACTATATAAGAAGAGAACATTGTACAGAGCATGGCACTATATAAGAAGAGAACATTGTACAGAGCATGGCACTATATAAGAAGAGAACATTGTACAGAGCATGGCACTATATAAGAAGAGAACATTGTACAGAGCATGGCACTATATAAGAAGAGAACATTGTACAGAGCATGGCACTATATAAGAAGAGAACATTGTACAGAGCATGGCACTATATAAGAAGAGAACATTGTACAGAACATGGCACTATATAAGAAGAGAACATTGTACAGAGCATGGCACTATATAAGAAGAGAACATTGTACAGAGCATGGCACTATATAAGAAGAGAACATTGTACAGAGCATGGCACTATATAAGAAGAGAACATTGTACAGAGCATGGCACTATATAAGAAGAGAACATTGTACAGAGCATGGCACTATATAAGAAGAGAACATGTACAGTACATGGCACTATATAAGAAGAGAACATTGTACAGAGCATGGCACTATATAAGAAGAGAACATTGTACAGAGCATGGCACTATATAAGAAGAGAACATTGTACAGAGCATGGCACTATATAAGAAGAGAACATTGTACAGAGCATGGCACTATATAAGAAGAGAACATTGTACAGAGTACAGAGCATGGCACTATATAAGAAGAGAACATTGTACAGAGCATGGCACTATATAAGAAGAGAACATTGTACAGAGCATGGCACTATATAAGAAGAGAACATTGTACAGAGCATGGCACTATATAAGAAGAGAACATTGTACAGATGGCACATGGCACTATATAAGAAGAGAACATTGTACAGAACATGGCACTATATAAGAAGAGAACATTGTACAGAGCATGGCACTATATAAGAAGAGAACATTGTACAGAGCATGGCACTATATAAGAAGAGAACATTGTACAGAGCATGGCACTATATAAGAAGAGAACATTGTACAGAGCATGGCACTATATAAGAAGAGAACATTGTACAGAGCATGGCACTATATAAGAAGAGAACATTGTACAACATGGCAGCTATATAAGAAGAGAACATTGTACAGAGCATGGCACTATATAAGAAGAGAACATTGTACAGAGCATGGCACTATATAAGAAGAGAACATTGTACAGAGCATGGCACTATATAAGAAGAGAACATTGTACAGAGCATGGCACTATATAAGAAGAGAACATTGTACAGAGAACATGGCACTATATAAGAAGAGAACATTGTACAGAGCATGGCACTATATAAGAAGAGAACATTGTACAGAGCATGGCACTATATAAGAAGAGAACATTGTACAGAGCATGGCACTATATAAGAAGAGAACATTGTACAGAGCATGGCACTATATAAGAAGAGAACATTGTACAGAGCATGGCACTATATAAGAAGAGAACATTGTACAGAGCATGGCACTATATAAGAAGAGAACATTGTACAGAACATGGCACTATATAAGAAGAGAACATTGTACAGAGCATGGCACTATATAAGAAGAGAACATTGTACAGAGCATGGCACTATATAAGAAGAGAACATTGTACAGAGCATGGCACTATATAAGAAGAGAACATTGTACAGAGCATGGCACTATATAAGAAGAGAACATTGTACAGAGCATGGCACTATATAAGAAGAGAACATTGTACAGAGCATGGCACTATATAAGAAGAGAACATTGTACAGAGCATGGCACTATATAAGAAGAGAACATTGTACAGAGCATGGCACTATATAAGAAGAGAACATTGTACAGAGCATGGCACTATATAAGAAGAGAACATTGTACAGAGCATGGCAGCTATATAAGAAGAGAACATTGTACAGAGCATGGCACTATATAAGAAGAGAACATTGTACAGAGCATGGCACTATATAAGAAGAGAACATTGTACAGAGCATGGCAGCTATATAAGAAGAGAACATTGTACAGAGCATGGCACTATATAAGAAGAGAACATTGTACAGAGCATGGCACTATATAAGAAGAGAACATTGTACAGAGCATGGCAGCTATATAAGAAGAGAACATTGTACAGAGCATGGCACTATATAAGAACATTGTACAGAGCATGGCACTATATAAGAAGAGAACATTGTACAGAGCATGGCACTATATAAGAAGAGAACATTGTACAGAGCATGGCACTATATAAGAAGAGAACATTGTACAGAGCATGGCATAAGAAGAGAACATTGTACAGAGCTATATAAGAAGAGAACATTGTACAGAGCATGGCACTATATAAGAAGAGAACATTGTACAGAGCATGGCACTATATAAGAAGAGAACATTGTACAGAGCATGGCACTATATAAGAAGAGAACATTGTACAGAGCATGGCACTATATAAGAAGAGAACATTGTACAGAGCATGGCACTATATAAGAAGAGAACATTGTACAGAGCATGGCACTATATAAGAAGAGAACATTGTACAGAGCATGGCACTATATAAGAAGAGAACATTGTACAGAGCATGGCAGCTATATAAGAAGAGAACATTGTACAGAGCATGGCACTATATAAGAAGAGAACATTGTACAGAGCATGGCACTATATAAGAAGAGAACATTGTACAGAGCATGGCACTATATAAGAAGAGAACATTGTACAGAGCATGGCACTATATAAGAAGAGAACATTGTACAGAGCATGGCACTATATAAGAAGAGAACATTGTACAGAGCATGGCACTATATAAGAAGAGAACATTGTACAGAGCATGGCACTATATAAGAAGAGAACATTGTACAGAGCATGGCACTATATAAGAAGAGAACATTGTACAGAGCATGGCACTATATAAGAAGAGAACATTGTACAGAGCATGGCACTATATAAGAAGAGAACATTGTACAGAGAACATGGCACTATATAAGAAGAGAACATTGTACAGAGCATGGCACTATATAAGAAGAGAACATTGTACAGAACATGGCACTATATAAGAAGAGAACATTGTACAGAGCATGGCACTATATAAGAAGAGAACATTGTACAGAGCATGGCACTATATAAGAAGAGAACATTGTACAGAGCATGGCACTATATAAGAAGAGAACATTGTACAGAGCATGGCACTATATAAGAAGAGAACATTGTACAGAGCATGGCACTATATAAGAAGAGAACATTGTACAGAGCATGGCACTATATAAGAAGAGAACATTGTACAGAGCATGGCACTATATAAGAAGAGAACATTGTACAGAGCATGGCACTATATAAGAAGAGAACATTGTACAGAGCATGGCACTATATAAGAAGAGAACATTGTACAGAGAACATGGCACTATATAAGAAGAGAACATTGTACAGAGCATGGCACTATATAAGAAGAGAACATTGTACAGAGCATGGCACTATATAAGAAGAGAACATTGTACAGAGCATGGCACTATATAAGAAGAGAACATTGTACAGAGCATGGCACTATATAAGAAGAGAACATTGTACAGAGCATGGCACTATATAAGAAGAGAACATTGTACAGAGCATGGCACTATATAAGAAGAGAACATTGTACAGAGCATGGCACTATATAAGAAGAGAACATTGTACAGAGCATGGCACTATATAAGAAGAGAACATTGTACAGAGCATGGCACTATATAAGAAGAGAACATTGTACAGAGCATGGCACTATATAAGAAGAGAACATTGTACAGAGCATGGCAGCTATATAAGAAGAGAACATTGTACAGAGCATGGCAGCTATATAAGAAGAGAACATTGTACAGAGCATGGCACTATATAAGAAGAGAACATTGTACAGAGCATGGCACTATATAAGAAGAGAACATTGTACAGAGCATGGCACTATATAAGAAGAGAACATTACAGAGTGTACAGCATGGCACTATATAAGAAGAGAACATACAGAGCATGGCACTATATAAGAAGAGAACATTGTACAGAGCATGGCACTATATAAGAAGAGAACATTGTACTATATAAGAAGAGAACATGGCATGGCACTATATAAGAAGAGAACATTGTACAGAGCATGGCAGCTATATAAGAAGAGAACATTGTACAGAGCATGGCACTATATAAGAAGAGAACATTGTACAGAGCATGGCACTATATAAGAAGAGAACATTGTACAGAGCATGGCAGCTATATAAGAAGAGAACATTGTACAGAGCATGGCACTATATAAGAAGAGAACATTGTACAGAGCATGGCAGCTATATAAGAAGAGAACATTGTACAGAGCATGGCACTATATAAGAAGAGAACATTGTACAGAGCATGGCAGCTATATAAGAAGAGAACATTGTACAGAGCATGGCACTATATAAGAAGAGAACATTGTACAGAGCATGGCACTATATAAGAAGAGAACATTGTACAGAGCATGGCACTATATAAGAAGAGAACATTGTACAGAGCATGGCACTATATAAGAAGAGAACATTGTACAGAGCATGGCACTATATAAGAAGAGAACATTGTACAGAGCATGGCACTATATAAGAAGAGAACATTGTACAGAGCATGGCACTATATAAGAAGAGAACATTGTACAGAACATGGCATGGCTATATAAGAAGAGAACATTGTACAGAGCATGGCACTATATAAGAAGAGAACATTGTACAGAGCATGGCACTATATAAGAAGAGAACATTGTACAGAGCATGGCACTATATAAGAAGAGAACATTGTACAGAACATTGTACAGAGCATGGCATAAGAAGAGAACATTGTACAGAACATGGCAGCTATATATAAGAAGAGAACATTGTACAGAGCATGGCACTATATAAGAAGAGAACAGAACATGGTATATAAGAAGAGAACATTGTACAGAGCATGGCACTATATAAGAAGAGAACATTGTACAGAGCATGGCACTATATAAGAAGAGAACATTGTACAGAGCATGGCACTATATAAGAAGAGAACATTGTACAGAGCATGGCACTATATAAGAAGAGAACATTGTACAGAGCAGCACTATATAAGAAGAGAACATTGTACAGCATGGCACTATATAAGAAGAGAACATTGTACAGAGCATGGCACTATATAAGAAGAGAACATTGTACAGAGCATGGCACTATATAAGAAGAGAACATTGTACAGAGCATGGCACTATATAAGAAGAGAACATTGTACAGAGCATGGCACTATATAAGAAGAGAACATTGTACAGAGCATGGCACTATATAAGAAGAGAACATTGTACAGAGCATGGCACTATATAAGAAGAGAACATTGTACAGAGCATGGCACTATATAAGAAGAGAACATTGTACAGAACATGGCAGCTATATAAGAAGAGAACATTGTACAGAGCATGGCACTATATAAGAAGAGAACATTGTACAGAGCATGGCACTATATAAGAAGAGAACATTGTACAGAGCATGGCACTATATAAGAAGAGAACATTGTACAGAGAACATGGCATGGCACTATATAAGAAGAGAACATTGTACAGAGCATGGCACTATATAAGAAGAGAACATTGTACAGAGCATGGCACTATATAAGAAGAGAACATTGTACAGAGCATGGCACTATATAAGAAGAGAACATTGTACAGAGCATGGCACTATATAAGAAGAGAACATTGTACAGAGCATGGCACTATATAAGAAGAGAACATTGTACAGAGCATGGCAGCTATATAAGAAGAGAACATTGTACAGAGCATGGCACTATATAAGAAGAGAACATTGTACAGAGCATGGCACTATATAAGAAGAGAACATTGTACAGAGCATGGCACTATATAAGAAGAGAACATTGTACAGAGCATGGCAGCTATATAAGAAGAGAACATTGTACAGAGCATGGCACTATATAAGAAGAGAACATTGTACAGAGCATGGCACTATATAAGAAGAGAACATTGTACAGAGCATGGCAGCTATATAAGAAGAGAACATTGTACAGAGCATGGCACTATATAAGAAGAGAACATTGTACAGAGCATGGCACTATATAAGAAGAGAACATTGTACAGAGCATGGCACTATATAAGAAGAGAACATTGTACAGAGCATGGCACTATATAAGAAGAGAACATTGTACAGAGCATGGCACTATATAAGAAGAGAACATTGTACAGAGCATGGCACTATATAAGAAGAGAACATTGTACAGAGCATGGCACTATATAAGAAGAGAACATTGTACAGAGCATGGCATTGTACTATATAAGAAGAGAACATTGTACAGAGCATGGCAGCTATATAAGAAGAGAACATTGTACAGAGCATGGCACTATATAAGAAGAGAACATTGTACAGAGCATGGCACTATATAAGAAGAGAAGAGAACATTGCACTATATAAGAAGAGAACATGTACAGAGCATGGCACTATATAAGAAGAGAACATTGTACAGAGCATGGCACTATATAAGAAGAGAACATTGTACAGAGCATGGCAGCTATATAAGAAGAGAACATTGTACAGAGCATGGCACTATATAAGAAGAGAACATTGTACAGAGCATGGCACTATATAAGAAGAGAACATTGTACAGAGCATGGCACTATATAAGAAGAGAACATTGTACAGAGCATGGCACTATATAAGAAGAGAACATTGTACAGAGCATGGCTATATAAGAAGAGAACATTGTATGGCACTATATAAGAAGAGAACATTGTACAGAGCATGGCACTATATAAGAAGAGAACATTGTACAGAGCATGGCACTATATAAGAAGAGAACATTGTACAGAGCATGGCAGCTATATAAGAAGAGAACATTGTACAGAGCATGGCACTATATAAGAAGAGAACATTGTACAGAGCATGGCACTATATAAGAAGAGAACATTGTACAGAGCATGGCACTATATAAGAAGAGAACATTGTACAGAGCATGGCACTATATAAGAAGAGAACATTTGTACTATATAAGAAGAACATGGCACTATATAAGAAGAGAACATTGTACAGAGACATGGCACTATATAAGAAGAGAACATTGTACAGAGCATGGCACTATATAAGAAGAGAACATTGTACAGAGCATGGCACTATATAAGAAGAGAACATTGTACAGAGCATGGCACTATATAAGAAGAGAACATTGTACAGAGCATGGCACTATATAAGAAGAGAACATTGTACAGAGCATGGCACTATATAAGAAGAGAACATTGTACAGAGCATGGCACTATATAAGAAGAGAACATTGTACAGAGCATGGCACTATATAAGAAGAGAACATTGTACAGAGCATGGCACTATATAAGAAGAGAACATTGTGGCACAGAACATTGCATGGCACTATATAAGAAGAGAACATTGTACAGAGCATGGCACTATATAAGAAGAGAACATTGTACAGAGCATGGCACTATATAAGAAGAGAACATTGTACAGAGCATGGCAGCTATATAAGAAGAGAACATTGTACAGAGCATGGCACTATATAAGAAGAGAACATTGTACAGAGCATGGCAGCTATATAAGAAGAGAACATTGTACAGAGCATGGCACTATATAAGAAGAGAACATTGTACAGAGCATGGCACTATATAAGAAGAGAACATTGTACAGAGCATGGCAGCTATATAAGAAGAGAACATTGTACAGAGCATGGCAGCTATATAAGAAGAGAACATTGTACAGAGCATGGCAGCTATATAAGAAGAGAACATTGTACAGAGCATGGCACTATATAAGAAGAGAACATTGTACAGAGCATGGCAGCTATATAAGAAGAGAACATTGTACAGAGCATGGCAGCTATATAAGAAGAGAACATTGTACAGAGCATGGCACTATATAAGAAGAGAACATTGTACAGAGCATGGCAGCTATATAAGAAGAGAACATTGTACAGAGCATGGCACTATATAAGAAGAGAACATTGTACAGAGCATGGCAGAACATTGTAGAGCATAAGAAGAGAACATATCTATATAAGAAGAGAACATTGTACAGAGCATGGCACTATATAAGAAGAGAACATTGTACAGAGCATGGCACTATATATATAAGAAGAGAACATTGTACAGAGCATGGCACTATATAAGAAGAGAACATTGTACAGAGCATGGCACTATATAAGAAGAGAACATTGTACAGAGCATGGCACTATATAAGAAGAGAACATTGTACAGATAAGAAGAGAACATGGCAGCTATATAAGAAGAGAACATTGTACAGAGCATGGCACTATATAAGAAGAGAACATTGTACAGAGCATGGCAGCTATATAAGAAGAGAACATGTACAGAGCATGGCACTATATAAGAAGAGAACATTGTACAGAGCATGGCACTATATAAGAAGAGAACATTGTACAGAGCATGGCACTATATAAGAAGAGAACATTGTACAGAGCATGGCACTATATAAGAAGAGAACATTGTACAGAGCATGGCACTATATAAGAAGAGAAGAGAACATTGTACAGAACATGGCACTATATAAGAAGAGAACATTGTACAGAGCATGGCACTATATAAGAAGAGAACATTGTACAGAGCATGGCACTATATAAGAAGAGAACATGTACAGAGCATGGCAGCTATATAAGAAGAGAACATTGTACAGAGCATGGCACTATATAAGAAGAGAACATACAGAGCATGGCACTATATAAGAAGAGAACATTGTACAGAGCATGGCACTATATAAGAAGAGAACATTGTACAGAGCATGGCACTATATAAGAAGAGAACATTGTACAGAGCATGGCACTATATAAGAAGAGAACATTGTACAGAGCATGGCACTATATAAGAAGAGAACAT